>NW_019743656.1:3021786-3074212 GCF_002891405.2 Cryptotermes secundus
CCCCCCCCCCCTTCGCGGCCCATGGCAAAAATCGTGGCTGTGCCCATGCTGGCAGTTCTTGTAGCAAATGAAACGCACTGAAGTGACAGAGCCTCTAAACATTTCCTTTCGCTTTGGGAAAGACTCCAAGGAATTAGCATTGCTTGCTGATATACTGTTTGTTGCGAGTACGTGGGAAGCTATTTCCTGCCCAACCTGTGTTGTTTATCGGTTGTACTGCTCACCTTGAACAAAGGGGGGGGGGACATCTTAAGAAACTGCGTCATGAGCTGAATTAATATGAATGTCTAGGTGTATGTGTACACTGCATATTGTGCATGGCTGTGGCACGTCGGTTCTACACTAGCGTCTGATGGAAATGAGAACCAGGAATCTTTCTGAAGAGTAAAGGGCCGCCTGCCGGCGCGTAAGGCTGACAATCTTGCCGCCATCTGTGAGCCAATTGTCTAGAAAATGTGGGAGCCTTGTCGTCTCACAACCTTATGGGCCTCCACGGATAATTTTACCGTTTTCTTTACATTGCTGCATGTGATATGTATTTCGGAAGCCATACCACGTCCAGTATATCTAATATCAACAGCTGTCGTGTGACTAGCATATCTAAACCCAGTGCATGGGTGTATAACTGGGTCACCCTGTTCCTGGGGGATATAAATACGGGGACTTCGCGCTCCAGGTTGGAGACAGTAAAATGTGGTGATGATTCCCGCGGGAGTCGAACCTGAGAATGAGTGCGCTGTGCGACGACCAGCAGCAATGTAAACCACAGACCCATCAACCAGTCAGAGAGGATGTTACAAAAGGATTATAACCGCAGGTGTTCCAGTTGGGAAATAAAATTGCTGATCGTGAGTCTCGGAGGGGGGGGGGTCACCAAGACGAACTGATTGGCGTTAAACCGCCAATCGTAAAGTAACTTTGATACTGTATCTAGTCTCAGTGTCAAGTACACGTACATTCAGTCTTGAGAATTATAGTGTGTCCAGTATATCTGTTCTTTAGAGCTATGGCGTATCCACGATATGTAGTCTCGAGTTGTTCTTTGTGCCCAGTATATCTACACGTAGTTTGCTGAGCTACAGCTGTCTGACTTGTAAAAATCAAGTTCTTCCTGCCCTTCGGCACTACAGCTCAGGGTGAGCTTTGGCCTCCGAAACAATCTACCTCCATTCTTGCGCATGTGATGATGTCTGTCGGATGTTTACAGATCTGGCAGTAGATCTAATCTGAGTTCTGCACGAAGCAAATAATGAAGTGCAGTTTTACAAGATTTGAGGTTGACCGTGACCCCCATTCAAGACTGATTATCTGGTTTCTGGACAATTTAGTATTTATGGTGTGAGGTTGTTAGCCTTACGTCCAACCCCCAACGTGAAGGACCAGGGTATTTCTCTTAGTCTGGTTCCTACCCCTTCACCTGTCCGCCATGGATGACTCTACCAGCAGCTATGCTACCGCCGGCAAAGCTCTGTGTCTCAGGAGCACTTAAACCCACCATCACGATAAGGTGGAGACACCATCGGAAGGTCAAATGCTACAATATGTATAAATGGTAAAGCTATCTGCCTTTTTACGGCCGCTACTGCTTCGTTTACAACGGTTACGGAACGGGTTTCATTTGAACGCATCCCATGTTATCTCTTGAGAAGGCTGTTGTTAGTACTAAAGATATCCCTGTGGCGACTGGAGGTAAATCTTCATATTTCCGTAACCTAGTCGCGTCCCCTAATTTCTTATGTTTATGAGCTCACCTTGCTGTCAGTCTGTCTCTCTGTGTATCCGTTCGTGTCTCTCCCTCTGTGTATGGTCCTTATTTTTTTAGGAGGCTTATGAGATATCCTTCCTTTCTGTGTGCCCGTGTGTCCCTCCTAATGTTTTCGTTTTCTGTGCGGTCCGTGTCGTACAAAGGGAAGTAGGCGATTAATTCTTGCAAGAATTTCATGTAATAATTTTCAGATCGCTGGAAATGCTATCGGTTGCTTATAGTGCCGAAGGATCCGTTGACCGCATGTGATGAAATGGAAATAGTGTGAGAGGATAAAGGTAAAGTTTTCCCTGTGAGGACCGCCTCTGTGGTCTAGCGGTCAGAGTTCCTGGCTACAGATCCAGAGGTCCCGGGTTCGATTCTCGGCGCTACCAGATTGTCTGAGAAGTAATGGGCCTGGAACGGGGTCCACTCAACCTCGTGAAGATAATTTGAGGAGCTATTTCAAGGAAATAGCGGCTCCGGTCTAGGAAACCGAAATTAACGGCCGTGGGGATTCGTTGCGCTGACCACGCGACACCCTCTATCCACTAAAGTTGACATTAACATCGCCGACAAGGGGCGGTCGTTCGGTCGGTATAGTTCGCTTTCGGACTAAAACCACGGAGTTTTTTTTTATTTGTTCCTGTGGAACTACGCCATGAAGGCGTATGGGGGAGCGTATGTATAGATCCAGGCATTCTTGACCTCGGCACTAGATGGAGATAAGTGGTCAGCTTCACGCCCCGGCCGCTTTACCGCCGGTACCCATGGGATAGGAGGCTGGGTGTGACCCAAAAGCTGTCTGGACGACGTGGAGTCATGGCCTAATTGCATGTACTGTCTTGGTATGTGATTGGAAGTACTGAGGAGAACCAAGAAGTATGTCAAGAAGTTCCGTGTCCCAGCCGGGATTCGAATCGGCAACGGAAAACAAGTGCTAAGCGTTACCGCGTGAAGCAAGTTGCTCGTTTTCACGGTAGAATGGCGCTGAGTTACAAACGAATGTCAGACTTCTGCATAATGGTTTTGTTGTTCCCTTTGGGATTGGCGTCACGCTTGGGCGCTCGCCTTGGCCCCCAGCCAGGAGGAGAGGCGCCCGCCTCAAGGTAAATCCTAAATTCACTCTCTGTTACATTCTTCTTCTGTGACTGGATTTCAGTACACGTGAGCCCCGCTAGGGGGCAGGGGCGCACAGAGACTTTGCTTGCGATCTCATAAAGGGTTCAGAATATTCCTATGAATCGCCCAACAATTATAGTATCTATATTGAAACATATACGGCGCCCCAAGTAAAAATAATTTTCATTTTGGATGTTAATATTTGGTATATTTCCTTATTTCTTACAATTTTTTTTTTTTAGAAAATTTGGGGGGGTCAGATGCCTACCCCACCCCCACGACATTGCTGACCCACATATATTTCTTCACATACAAGAACTAGTCAGTTTTGCGATTAGCAAAATACGAAAACAGGAAAATTAATTTATACTGCGGCAGCAGGTTCTTTCGAAACGCCGATAATCATCTACCGAACTAAATGACTTGGCATTCTAGGAGAGTCATCTTTATTTTTTTCTTATGGAAAGGACTCTGTGATTCAGACCTGCCCTGTATAGTGTAAAATGATTGCGTTATAGAAACAATTTTGAAATGAGGTGGAAGGAAGCGGTCGTGGCTTAATTTAAGGTACTATTCCGTAATTTTTCAGGACGAAGTTGGGGGAAAGCAAGATCAACCTCAATCAGAATAATCGATGTACCGGTGTTCGAACGGGACGCCTCTCGAATAGAGGTCCGAAACGACGCCCCTGAGCCAGATCGCTCGGTGATAGTAAAGTTCGCAATCACCGGCATGACAATTTCATAAGCTGATAGTCGCTCAGCTGGTGAAGAAATTCCCCACATTTTGAAGGCGCTAACACTGCTTCCATTTATATTGCCAAGTGTTTGAGTGACTCTCGACGGGGTTTTGGATTGGATATTGGATGTATCGACCATTTATACACTCACGACTCGTGACTGCACTTCACAGATCGCTGTCACAAAAACAGACTAGTATCCTCAGTATATTACAGTCGCCACTAGCCGTTTCCTATCAACGGATTTTAACACAGGAACTACTACCGTCTCACTGAATTACACACTTCAGATATCACATATAAAGTCCTCTATTCACAGCCTGACTTTCAACTGAGCACTCTTGCAACTAACATCTCGGCTCAGACCACATAGAAAACACTGTTCCTCTGTTGCCGTACCATTGTTGTGTTCCTATCTTTTGCTGAGCCGTTGCCTAGAAACGGTTCTGATATATTTACTTATCTCTCGATCGTTGCATAATAACGCTATAATATGATTTCGAATGTCCCTATTTAGCAATAAATCAGCTCAAAACATGAAATACTTCAATATCACTGTTCACTTTAGAAACAGAACATACTCGTAGATAAAAATGTCGGGAATAAAACGCACAGTGGCCAAACGGGTTGAATTAGCGGAAACGCTCTTGACTCCGATCCCGAGTTCGATTCTCGGCCGGGACACGAACTGCCTAGACTGAGTTTTGTTTCCTTGGTTTTGCTCAGTTCTTACAGGATTATACTTAGATTATGCCGCTACCGTTTCCCTCCAGATCCTTTCTAACATATAATCGTTCTGTCATGCTCCCACCTGACGCTTTATAATCAAGCTATTGAGCACATCGTAAAATAAGTCACGAAACAGGAGAAGTGAATCATGTATCGTTTCCATGAAACCGCAGCATCGTACCGTGATCAAGCAACAACTCACTCAATATAAATGACAATTAACCGTTTTAGTTGATTAAGCAGAGTAAACTTAATCAACATAGAAAAAAATACGTTAATAACTTTCATTCACCCGTCCGTGAGTCTGTGCTCATGAACCCAGAAAATGACGGCTAAATGGAGGCTAATCTGAATTGCTTTTTTTTATAACTGTTCTGCGGCTTGCTGGTTACGAAACTGTTCCAAAAAATTAAAATATGCAACAAAAAAACCGAATTTGACCCTATCCTCCATTAATTAAGCACTACGACATGAAGACATGTGTGGGAGTGGAGGTATAGCTCCACCGTTTTTGTCTTCGGCACTAGAGGTGAGTGGTCAGCTTCATGCCCCGGCCGTTTTACCCCCGAGGAAAGAGGTCCCGGTACACATTGGATAGGAGGCCGGGTGGATCCCACAGCCGGTCTGGACGCTGTGAAATAGAGAAAAATCTTTCCTTGTCGGTAATCGAACCCGGGCCGTCCAGCCCGTAACTATATCGACTATTAAAATATGCAGAATAGCCTTAAAATCATTTGTGACAAATGGGTGGAAACATGGTCCGTGACTACAGAAGGTGAAGGTTTATATTAAACATGTTGAAAATGTTCAGGGCAATTTGTGGGCCGGAAACCGAGCATGCGCTTCTGAGAATCACATGTATATAGGGTATAGAACCCCTAGATAGTGTGCTGGATGGCCGAGGGGTCAGAGTTCGAGTCCCTCTCGACGTCGTCTACACCGGTTCTGGGGCCACCCAGCCTCCTATCTATGGGTACCGGGTGCTGACCACTCACCTACAACTAGTGCCGAGCTCAAGGCAAGGGATAAAACCCAAAAACCCAATAACCCAGTAATTCCGAGTTTTCTGCTTGTTTCTTGCACTTCAAATGGTTAGCATATATTTGATCCTGAAGAAGGTTGCTGGACTACAGGGTGTCACATCGCAATAGGCAGAACCTCAGATCCAACAAGTATTAAAATGAAGAGCTGTGGGATATAACGCCGTGTAGTCAGTTGAAAGTCAATCGAAGTTTCGGAGGAACATGTCGCCTCCATCTTCAGTGTCGAAAAATAAGCCAAGCAAGAAGCCTTGAATATGTAGGCGACTTGTTCCTCCAGATGACTTTCGAACGGACTATACGGCGTTATATCCCAGAAGACTGAAGTCTTCAGAAGCGTCCTGCAAGTACTGAGAAGTTTGCACGAAGATGTTTTCGTAGAATTAGCCGGGAGGGGCTGAGGCAAACAGTGACAGCGCTACTGTAGCCGGGATCAAGGCTGTACGTTACCTTGGACCGGGCGCGTTTTATGTTTTTCCTTCAGGCTAATATTTGCTATGACTGTGAGTATAGAGGCACTCAAGAAACTAATCAAATGTCCTAAGTTCGAGTATTGGTGGATGGGAAATGTCTCCACGTAACCAATCACGTACAGCGCCGTACTGAAACCCAAGAGACTGTCTATGTTCGCTTTGTTTACACGACTGTTATGCAGACTATCAACAGACCCCACACTGCATGAGTTGTTTGTCACGATTGTTACACAGTACAGTGTACGCAAAATTAGGTTCAAACGGCTCAGCGGAGCAGAGGCCATCTTCACCAGCTGGTTTAAACAATTCCTACCTTTTAAGGAACCCGGAGTTTTGTCTTCCCCGTTCCTTTTTTTAAAAAAAGTAATTAAGTTCTGAGAAGAATTAATCGCCTACTTTCCTTTGATACTGCACGGACCACATAGAAAACAAAAGAATTAGGGGGACACAGACAGCAAGGTGACCACCTCTGTGGTCTAGTGGTCAGAGTTCCTGGCTACAGACCCAGAGGTCCCAGGTTCGATTCCCGGCGCTGAGAAATAGTAAATCTGGAACGGGGTCCACTCAGCCTCATGAGGATAACTGAGGAGCTATTTCAAGGAAATAGTGGCTCTGGTCTAGACAACCGAAATTAACGGCCTTGGGGATTCGTTACGCTGACCACGCGACACCTTCTATCCGCTAAAGTTGGCACTAACTTCGCCTACAAGCGGCGGTCGCTCGGTCGGTACAGTTCGCTTGCGGACTACAGACCACGGAGTTTTTACAGACAGCAAGGCGATCTCATAAGCCTCCTTTCAGTTTTTCAGAATAAGAAAAATGAACTAAAAATGCACAACGCTCTGATGAACAGAGCAGTAACGCTCATGAGTCGTATTCGAGAGGTACTCGCTTCAAATCTCGGCCAGGATACCGTCTGTCTTAACCGGGGTTGGTCGTGCTCTTACTTAGTCCCTCCAGAAGAAATCCAGGGATAGTATCTCTGATAGGACTTGACCGCTTCCTTCCAATCCCCTCCCGGTTCATCATCCAATATGATTTAACTGCTGAGGGAGTCGTAAAATGCCCCCCCCCAAATAAATAATTTTGCCGCTTCTGTGTGGGTGCTGAACTTGGTCCTTCACATTGAAGAACGTAACCTGAGGGTGTTTGAGAACAGAGTGCTGAGGGGGATGTTTGGACCCGAGGGAGAGGACGTGACGGGAGGTTGGGGAAACCTGCATAATGAGGAGCTCCATAACTTGTTCTCTTCGCCAAGTATAATCAGAATGATTAAATCGCGGAGGATGAGGTGAGCTGGCTGTGTAGCACAAAGGAAAGAGATCGTTGCGAAGACCTTTTCGTGGATTGGACATTAGAAGAGCTGGGATAGCTCAGTCAATATAGCGACAAGGTTACGGGCTGTATTACAGAGGAATCTGAGTCCAGACCGGTTCTTCCCAGAACTTCTTGTTTTAAGTAGGATTAGGCAATCCTCAAGCTGTCTGCGTGTCTGTGAATCTTCCCAATCAACTTTTGATTTCCTGAACCAGTCTTTATGATAGCACCTGAGCCCATCTCAGCGGTGCACTTCATAAATCCCTTTTATTAGTCAGTGTGTCTGTATGTGTATCCCCCTGTTGTTGCAAGGCAACGGCTCGGTAAACACGTAACAGTTGAATCATTGGACGCGTCGTTTTCTGTACGGTCCGTGTCTTATCAGAGGGAAAGTAAGCGGTAGGTTCTTCTCGGAACTTGTTTTTAATATTTGTAATAATGCGTTATTTGATGTTCCGTCGTTGTTTTTGTAAGAAAGGAAGAGGGTTGCAGCAGAACTGGGTGTAGAATATTGAGAAATTGGCATGAGAATTTAGCTCCAGTAACGTAACCCTATACATCCCTTGTTAGAACAAACTCGACTTACACCCGTTTCTGAGAACGCAATAAGCCGTAAGCCCACGGTGAGCCTACATTGACGGAGAATGCAGAAGACAGCTGTCCTTGCCATGTTAGTATTTTGTGAAACCGCGCAAGACAAACTGGGCGCTGGGGGGGCAACGCGAGGTCGGGGTGGGGCACGCATGTGGAACCCGTTCCAGCACGGAGGCGTCCCCAGTACTCGAGTTTGATTGTCTTGAAACTGATGAGCGAAACCTGTACGTCGAATTTATATGAGAAACCGGTCAGACTGGTACAGAGTTCGACACCCTGTCCTTTCTTTTCATTCTTAGCACGAGTTGGAAGGTGGGTGTAAGAACGAAACCGATCCCACAGGCTGTGTAAAAAGTGTATCCCCCATTTAATTCAACACTGCACGAAAGTCCTGTCAACTAAAGGCCACCTGTGTCTGATTTGTATTTTATCGACGTTATATCAAGTAACGGTGTCTTAAAAATTATACAGTGTGAATATAATACGTGCAAGGTGCACGAAAAAATGTGTTATCTGCAGGACTAGAAAGCTGATAGTCCCACAGCTGGTCAAGATGTCTTCGCCTTTTAAGGAACCAGGATGTTCACGATCCCATGAAAATGTGGCAGAGTTCAGGTATTTAGGCACTACACTAATGAACCAAAATTACATTAATAAATAAGAGCGGATTAAATTATGGGAATGCTGCCATCCGGTTGAGGATCTTATATCTTGTCGTTTTCAATCTAAAGACGTACAGATTAAAATATACGAAATTATAGTTTTGCTTCTAGTTTTGTGTGGGCGTGAAACTTGGTCTCTGACATTAAGGGAGGAACATATATTAAGGGTGTTTGAGAATAGGTTTCTGAGGAGAATATTTGGATCAAAGAGGGATGAAGTGACAGGAGGTTGGAGAAAACTGCGTAATGAGGAGCTTCATAACTTGCACTCTTCGCCACGTATAATTAGAATGATCAAGGAATATGAGATCGGCAGGGCATGTGGCACGAATTGGGGCGAAGAGGAATGCATATAGGACATTGGTGGGAAAGCCAGAAGGAAAGAGACCATTAAGAAGACCAAGACGTAGGTGGCTGGATAATATTAGAGTGGATCTTAGAAAGATATGATGGGGAAACATGGCCTGGTTTGTTCTGGCTCGGGATATGGACCAGTGAACACGTTAATGAACCTTCGGGTTCTTTACAATTTTGAGAGGTTCTTGAGTAGGTAAGCGATTGGTGGCTTCTCAGAAGGGTTCAGCTCCGTTGAAGTTGGTTGAGGCAAGGAGGATGAGATGAACAGGTACACGTATAGCACGCATGGCAAAGGAGAGAAATGGATGGAAAGTTTAAGTAGGAATACCAGAGGGAAAGAGACCACCACAAAAGACCTAGACGTAGACGGAAGGAAAGAGTAAAATAGTGAGATAAAATGGCAGGATTGGTACTGAATTCTTGTGGATCTGGATAGGGCTGTTGTGAAGACGGTAATGAACATTCGGAGTCCACAAAATGATGGGAATTTCGTGAGTAACCAGTTTCACTGTGTTAGTCGGTTAGTTGCGCACTGAGTTAGTTAGTTAGTTAGTTAGTTAGTTAGTTGCATATTTCAGTTGTTACTTCGAAGTTTCATTAGTAATATATCACACTGACAACAGTCTGCCATCGTGTTCTGCGTATTGCAATGTGTATGGAGGGTCTATAAACGGGGTAGCTGTCCCTCGTTACATAACCTCGGCACGGACCACACAGAGAACACCGACCCCAGCAGCATGTGCATCGTTGCGTGCGTGTCTGTTTCAGCCATTACATAGCAACGGCCGTTGTTTACAGAGCCGTTACCTAGCAACGGTTGTTGTGTGGCCGCTTATTTCGGGGTCGTTGCCTAGCAACGGGTCTACGTACCACAGTATTCATTAATAAATATATTATTTTACGATGCTGTCAGCAACTGAAGTCTGTAGGCCTGTAGCGTTGAATTATTCGATGGTAGTGAGTAATGAACAGGGGAGGATTTGGAAGGGATCGGTTATCGCCAAATCTAGATATGATGCCGACATATGTCTGAAGGGACAGAGGACGACCACGAAAACCCACGGGATAACCAGTATCCCAGCCGAGATACGAACTCTGTACCTACCAAATGCAAGCCTGTAGTGTTAACACTAGACCGGCCTACTCGATATGTTCTCTGTATATGCAGTCGTTACGAGCGGCCGATCGCTCATATGAGCCCCTCTGAATACATGCTGGATTATGTAACAGAGCAAGTCAGCCCAGCAGCAGTGCTTTGCTATTATTTTCGGGAGGTGCTCCGTTCGAATCTCGACCCGGACACTGGCTATCCTGACACGAGGGATTTCATGATTTTCCCCAGCCCCTTCAGGCAAATTCCGCTATAATACCTCGATTACACTACGGCCGCTTCCTTTCAAATCCTTTCCAGTTCATCACCAGTCACCCTATCTGATGCTATATATATATATTTCAGTTTTTGGGGGTGGGGCATGCGGTAACGTAATTGGTTGAAGCACTATGCTACAAGCCGGAAGGTCACGGGTTCCATTCCCGATGAGGTCTTTAGATGTTTCAATTAACCTACGCCTTCCAGCCGCACTATGACCCTGGAATCGACTCATCCTCCAACAGAAATGAGTACCAGGATCTTCATGGGGAGTAAACGGCGGCCCGGCGCGTAAGGCTGACAACATTACCGCAATCTGTGAGCCGATTGTTTAGAGAAAATGTGGGAGCCTCGACGTCTCACAACCCTATGGGCCTCCACGGCCTGTTACAGGGATAACTTTACCTTTGTTTTAGTTTCATAGTATGGGGTGAGACTGAGTCCACTTGATATGCCGGCCACTATTTGGCCTACTGTAGCAGCCCCGGGTGATAGATGATGATGATGATGAGTGAGGAGCGGTAGGTAGAAGAAGAATTGGCAGGAGAAACCGAAGCACTCTGAGGAAACCTGCCCCAGTGCCACTTTGTTCACCACAACTCCCAGATGACGTGACCTGGGATCGAACCCGGGCGCCGCGGTGGGAAGCCAGCGACTAACCGCTTGATCTATGTCACGGACCTCAATATGGAAAACGTCGTTAAATAACCAACAAGATGTGTCAGCGCAGTATGAACTCAGATCGCACAGTGGCCGGTTCACCGCCCGAGGTTCGAGCCAGGTACCTTGAGATGCGATGTCTCTGTATGTGGTCCTTCGGATACCGCTTCACTTGGCCTGCTGTAAACTGAAGACTGTAGTCACTGAACATGACTGTTGCCTTCCGGATATATGACTCCACACTTTATCTCTTGGTCTTACGTCAATGGTTTTACGCTCTTCGAATTTAGCTGTCTCTTCTATCCCCAGTTACGTCCCTTCATTCACTTCTAGAGGTTCCTGCTTCATCCAGCACAAAATGTGGGGGGGAGGGGCATTCACAACACTGTCAGTATCTGCCCTATCCTCCTACAGCTTGTCCACTTGTAGGCCAACAGAAGGATGAGGAATGGGAAAGGATTTGAAAGGAAGCGATCGTGGTCTAATGGAGGTACTAAGGCCGCGCCATAGCTCAAGCTGTCAGTCGCTGGCTTATCACCGCGGCGGCCCGGGTTCGATCCCGGGTCTGGTCAAGTGGGATTTGTGGTGGACAAAGTGGCGCTGGGGCGGGTTTTCTCCGAGTACTTCGGTTTCCCCTGCCAATCTTCATTCCACCAAATTCTCCATCATCATGATCACCCGGGGTAGGCTACAATAGGCCAATCAGTGGCCGCCGTGCCGAGTGGACACAGTTGGACTCCACCCCCCCACTAATGGAGGTACTATCCTGGCGTTCTCTGGGAGGGACTGAGTAATCTTGGTGCCCAAGCGTAGCTTCCAACAGGGCACAAAGAAAGGAGCCAAGAAGACTGCTGCTACCTTCTGGGTTGTAATGCCGTGTAGTTCTTCTAAAGTTTCGGAGGAGTCGAAGAATAAGGCAAGGAAGGAAACCCAATAAGCTGCTCCGAAACATCGCAGAACTTTCAACGGACTACACGGCGTTGATTCCCCAGAAAACATAACAACTGCTGTTAGAACCGCAAGTCCTGCAAGAGGAGGGAACAGTACCGCTGGACCAGTGTGTTGGGCAGTTCATTCTCGCGTTCGCAAGATCCCACTATTGGACCTGGTCCTCAAACAAAAGTCGCTCTACATTCTCAACATCAGCGCTTTCAGTATACTCTCCAGTACGAGAGACAGTCAGTAAATAGGCCACAAATGGAAGTAAAACAGATGTAATGGACGTAATAGTTCTTTTATGCGTATCACTAGGTAGCAGCACAATCCAGCTTAATGACAGCCTAGGTAGCTCATGCGCATGCGCATGGTCAGAGGCTGGTTTCGGTACTCAAAATGGCGACCGTGCTCGAGGAGTTTATTACCGAAGAACAGCGTTCTATTATGTGTTTTTGTGGGCCAAAGGACTCAATGCAAAGGATATTCATAAAGAAAGGACAAAGTGGAAAAACCCAGCACTTACGACAGCCTTGTCAAAAGGCAATAGTCCAACCATAGTAAAAACAGAACTTGCATATTCCGAAGAAGTTTATTTTTATAGTTGTGTACATTTTAGCAATATGCTAATCGTTAATCGCAGTTCTTAATCTCTGCATTCGACATTTGGTAGGACTCCCTTTAAAAGAGATAAGCCCATGGAAGGTTTCTGCATACATAACCTAGGCAAGTGGTGTTTTTCTGGGTTGACACCGTGTAATCTTGTACACGGACACTGACGTGTATCGTAGGAACCTTCAAGCGTCGACTTCTGCTCTGAACACGGAGGCAATTATCGGCTCGTAGTCAGGTTCCGACGTTTCGGAAGAAAACTTCTGCCTCCATCGTCAGGATTGACTCCTATCCTGAAAATGGAGGTAACATGTTCCTCCGAAACGTTATCAACCTACCAATCTATACCGTGTGAACCTAGACGACCACAATCTGAACACGGACCGTGGCGAATAGCTTGAAATACGATGTAGATAATTTCATGCTTCGATCGAGGTCTGAACCAACGATACCAGGGCTCGAGCAATCTATGACCGTACTGATGCGGTCACTGTAATCGACTCTTTTCCGCCTTGTTAATCGATATTGAAGCGATTTCAGTGTCGGCAACATTGCAGACGGATCGTTACGTAAGTCGTACATGTGTTTTGCTCGTGTTTCCTCGTCGCCTTTCGACTGACAGAATGGAACAATCTGAAGAGAATTCGGCGTGTAACATCTCCAAGACGACAATCAACACGTTTCTAAGAAAAAACGATCTCCCTTCCGTCACATTCCCTCCAACAGTTCCTCCCTCTTGTCCCCACCGACAGCCATCAAAGCATGGGCCAGACAAAGACGTGCCAAGCGATCGGGCGGGCTGCCTGACAAACAGGAGTGAACAGTTCGCAGTGAGAGTTACGTTTGGGTTTGAGATTTGTTTTAGTATACTGTATAGCTTCTGATGTAGGATGATTCGTGAATGATTATTGTGCAAGGATTTGGAAGGAAATTGTCGTGACTTAATCGACGTACCGTCCCGGAATTTGTCCGAAGAGGCTGGTGAAAACTTGGGAGTCGCGGTCGAGAATCGAACTGAGTACCTCCCGAACACGAGTCTGAAGAGTTACTGCTTGGTTATTGTTGTTCTACCCAAAACAAATTATCTGGTGGTGTAAGACGCTGCTATTTCTGTTCTCTTCTTTGTTTAACGACGCTGATAATTAACTCGGCCCATACAGCTTCGAAAGGCTGGATGGCTGAATAATGGAAATAGGGACCCAGACCACGAGCTATCCTGAGATTTTCGTGTTTTTTTTTCCCCCTTGAGTCTCTCAAGCAAATTTAAGGGATACTACCTTGATTAGGTCAAGAGTGTGTTACCTCAGTCGGTATAGCTACAGACTGGATGGCCAGGGTTCCATTCTCAGCAGGGACAAGCTATTTTCCTCTACTTAAGAGCGTCCAGACCGGCTCTCGGATCCACACAGCCCCCTATCTTATGTATACCGGGAGCTCTTTGCCCAGGGTGCGAAGCTGACCACTCACCTCCGTCTAGTGCCGAGATCAAGAATAGTGGAGCTATACCTCTTCATGGCGTGTTGCTTAATTAGTTAGGCACAATAACATCTTTAACTTTTGTATCTCTAACTCCACCGCCCCCCTAAGGGCCGCGCAAGTGACTAAGCTGCCGTTGTAGCTTAAGCTAAGTGAGATAAGGCATAACCAGTAATGTTGGTTTAAGTGGTAAACATTCTGACTTGGTGCTGGGAAGTACTTGGCCGGAACAGCGGCTGTCCGGTCTGTGTCGTGGTTTTACACAGTCCTTCCTGGCAAATGCCGGGATAGAGCCTCAAATTAGGCCCCTACTTTCTCCGGAAATTGCGGTTGCGTTGCAGTTGCCAGTTTCCTTGGTGTGCCCCCGCCCTAAGAAACTGAAGTGAAACAAAGCGTTTCACAGATGCCCTATGCTCCAAGTGGGAGCAACAGGAAACAGAGTGAGAGAGAGAGGGATTACGGACGCGCTTTGAATTTCAGCCCGGATGGAATGAAGGCAATCAGTTCGATAAGCGGTAAGACGAAACTCAAAATTCGCTCCAAGGATATCTGGCTATGACCCTTCCGTCTCCTTGCCGGCGATTTTCTTTGCTCTGTGACTATTCTGTAAGCATTGCCGTTTTATACCATTATTTGAACTACGGTTCGTGCTTTCCCCCACCACTCATATCCTCCCTTCCATTTTGCGCACGCCAAAGGCCACCATAAAATAGTTGTTCTGTACTGGACACGTCACTTGTTTTGTTCATTCTACAAAGTATTGTACAAATGGCAATGCTGTTTCACGACCACGGTCTCTCTATATAGCTTTAGGGGAACACAAACACTGAAAACAGCACGAGTTAGTGTAAAGTTGGCATGATGTAACAAAGAGATTTTTTTTTTTACCAGTCAAGTTGTACTAGTTCATGTGTATGGCTTTGCAACTACGTTTTAAGTTGCCCTTTGACTTGTTTACAAGAAGACTGTGTAACCAGCTTCACGTGAAATCGGTAGAGGCGCTGGGATCGCGCTGTCAGGTGACAAGGTCGGCCAGCCGGATGGCACGTACAGGTGCGGGGTTTGACTCACGGAACGCACTGGCAAGTGTGTTTGGGGGTGCGTGGTTTCGTAACCAGACATCCGTGGAGGGAATTTTCAGTTTCATCTTACCGCTCATCGGACCGAACCGGGCTGATGTTCAAAGCGCGTCCGTAATCTCTCTCTCTCACTCTGTTTCCTGTTGCTCCCACTTGGAGCATAGGGCATCTGTGAAATGCTTTGTTTCACTTGGTTTCTTAGGACGGGGGCATTCCCGGGTTCGATCCCGGGTCTGGTAAAGTAGGATTTGTGGTGGACAAAGTGGTGCTGTGGCGGCTTTTTCCCCGAGTATGTACTTCGATTTCCCCTGCCAATCTTCATTCTACCAAATTCTCCATTATCATAATCACCCGGGGCAGGCTACAATAGGCCAATCAGTGGCCGCTGTGCCGAGTGGACCGAGCTTGGACTCCACCCCCCACTAAGCGAATTAAAAAAAAAATATTTAGGGCGGGGGCACACCAGGGAAACTGGCAACTCAACGCAACAGCAATTTCCGAGAAATGTCGCCAATTTGAAGCAGGGAACTGGTTCCATAATAGCAGGCGCACACTGAGGAAACTTGTGTTAAGTAGTTGCTCACAGCATAGTCCGATGTAATGCATGAATGTATCTTTTAATTTCGGGCACTTACCTTCTGTAATGGAAGATATAATGCTGATCCCCTCATAATGTGGTGGTATTTGAGACCGGTTGAGACGTCATGAGAAGAGAGGACGAGGATCATAAGGAAAATATTGGGATGTTAATTCATGCGTTTTAATTAAGGTCAATTCATTTTAATCAGGAAATGTTGCGTTCGCACGCGATACGAAACTTGACATACAGTGGAACAGTTTTAGCAAGATAGAAGACACCTGATGATGGCCGTATTCAGCCGAACCATGTAATGTGGAAAAAGGGTGACTATATAATAAGTTGCATTTAAGACGGAAATATATGTGAATAAATTATATATTAATGCAACGGGACGCTTAAATACAATATTAGGAAAAGAAAACATTGGGTGCATTCGTTCTTCTGCGACAATTTAAACTCAGGTGCTTATGTTGTTTCGAAAGAACTTAACCTGGATCCAGACTCCTTCGTCTCATGAGAAATTCTTTCCCAAGCCAAATCTATTTTGTCCTGCGTAGCATAGTCTGGGTGGCGTTTGTCGTATATACCAGGCTCTTGCTCAATTAAGTGCATAAAAACAAAATTAGCAGCTTCGTCAACCTTTAGTGCACCTTAACAAACAAATGAATCACTGAAGCGCGTTACAGAACAGCTGATACTAGGAAAACACGCGGCAACGCAATTGTGAGAAGACTGGCATGCTCCCTTGCCTGGAAGTTGAGTTTCTCAGTCTTCTCGCGAGTTGCGTTGCCGTTTCCTCAATTTTCGCTGCTACATTCAGTAACATGTGTTCAGAGCGGCCTCCGTAGTCTAGAGGTAACGTTCCCACCTCATGACTCGTAGTACGCGGGTTCAAATACCCGGCGGAGGTCGTCGAATTTTTAAGGGCGGAAAAATTCAGGGAACAAGTCCTCCGGGAGGGACTTTAAGCCGTGGGTCCCGTGTCGTAGCTTTACGGCACGTAAAAGAACCTCATATCTCCAAAGGAGGTCACTGAGCCAAATTACGGACGTTTCCCGCCCAACAGCAGTCTCTAATACCTCCGGTAGATGGGGGAAGCATTATAGATACCTCTCAGCTAGTAGAGCCGGTCTCGCTGGCTGGGCGGGACTGATGGTAAGCACCAGTACCGGTAGGATATAGAGACTGGTAGAAATCATAGAGGGAAGCACAATGGACCAATACAGGTCTAAGTGCATGGGGAAACCCACCCTCTCCAATAACTAACTAACTAAGATGTGTTCAACTCAAGCTGATAACAGTTCTCGGAAATTGCGGTTGCGTTGCGGTTGCCAGTTTCCTTGGTGTGCCCTCGCCCTAAATCCTAAGACAGTCGGTAGGACCCCTTGGACGGAGGATCAGCCCGTCGCAAGGCCTCTACCTACATAAACACAGAATAAACGCAGACATATATCCATGCCTTGAGTGGGATTCGAACACACGATCCCAGTGTTCGAGCGAGCACAGACATTTCATGCCTCAGACCTCAAGGTCACTGTGATCGGCACATCCTTAATGAGATTCCAGCAGTCTCCAGCCCAACACATGAACCGAGTTGGGTTTCGGGTTGTTGCAGCCGTGACTATGAAGAGTACCTTCTTATGAGGTATGACGCCGTGTAGTTGGGTGCATGTTTACAAATATTTCAGTAGAATCTTCTGCCTTCATCTTCAGAATATATGATCAAACCAAGAAGTAAAGAGAGCAGAGCGTTCCTCTGAAACGTCCCTGAATTTCTACCGGACTACACGGCGTCACATTAAAGAAGATAGTACTGGTTTGGTGCTTGCTTCCTTCTTGCTTATTTTTAGACCCTAAAATGGAGGCATCCAGTTCTTCCGAAGTGGCGGTGAATTACTGGACTATACGGTGTCACATCCCAGGCAGTAGTACTTGCTTGGTTTATTCTTCGACCCTGAGGCTGGAGGCACTGCGTTCTTTCGAAACGTCAGTGAACTAATACCGGACTACACGGAGTCATATCAGAAGACTCTATTCTCTTTGTGCGTGTTTTTATTGGTTGTTTGGTTTATTTTTCGACACCGAGAATGAAGGCATTCAGTTCTTCTGAAACGTAGCTGAATTTCTTCCTGACTACACGGAATCATATCCTAGAAGATGACCTTCAAGATGAACTGAGCCCCAGTCGGTTCCAAATACAGCAATACCTCGCATAGTCCGGCTTCGATCAGTCCGGGTTCACTATAGTCCGGTTTGAAAATTTCAAAACAAACTAAATTTTAATTGAGCAAAATAAAAATAAATTCTAAAAAATTAGTGCACAAAATTATTTTTAATACAGAAATGATCGTTTTTTTTTTCCTTTATACAGTCAAGTCTCTTTTTGTGCGGTTTATTTATGTGGTTTTAAAGTTATGCGATACGATACAAATTTCAATTTTTTCTGGGATTCCCCGTTGTATACGTATGTACCTATGCTCGGGTCGTTCGTTCTTGAGTTCTGACAGCTATCGCTGGAGGAGGTGGGAAGAGCACTACTTTAACGGAATTTATAAAGAGCTACAACATCAGAAACGTTATAGAAAATATAGGCAAAGCATGGCATGAATTAACGGCAAGCAATATGAGGGCAGTATGGAAACATATCATACCTCATTGTGCAAATGATTTCATTGGTTTTGAAACTCATTTTGCTGAAGTCACTAATAACATAGTGGAAACTGGACAGCAACTTGGTTTCAATGAGTTAGATTCCGTCAACGTAATTAAGTGCATCAAAGCGAACACTAATGAACTAGATAATGAAACACTTATTAACACAGATGAACAACGGGCTTATGATGAAAGGGGAGGACAACTTAGACAACGACAACTGTATTGAAGTGCCTGCACGAGAATTTAGAGCTGAACAACTATCAAAAATTATTGGAATGGCTGAAACCTTGTCAGAGCATATTATGGAAGTTGATCCCAATATTGAACGTAGCCTTACAATTCGCCGAACGATAAACACTGCAATTCATTGCTACAAAGAAATGTATGAAGAGAAAAGACCAAAGAAGAAAAATGTGCAGACATAAATATCGCAATTTTTAGAGAATAAAAAATGAATTGCAAAAAAACATTTTTTTAAATTATTTCTAATAAAGACATTTGAATTTATTAATCTGTTTTATTTATTGAAAAACGGAGATTTTTTTGAACCAATTATCATTTTTTGTATGTATTTAGTTCCTCGGTTAGTCCGGTTTCAAAGAGTCCGAGATATTAGCGGGACCGATTACCCGGACTATGCGAGGTATTGCTGTACAGGAGACTCCACTGGGACAGATCTTGCGTATGAGGTTTACCTACAAATCACAGTTCGCATAGATGCTATAGTTTAATCTTCTGTGATGTCACACCATCTGGTCTTGTAGTTCGGTACGTTTAGGAATTGACTCTGTTATGTATGCAGGCTGAAAGACGTTTGTCTAGGTCCTAGACCAGCCTCTTTCAGCCAACTTCCATTTTCAGGGTCTAAGACTAAGCCAAGCAACCACAGAAGCAGGCGCTAAGCTAAGCTCTTCGATCCTGAAGATGGAAGCGGTATGTGCCTCCGAAAATTCGGTTCTCTCCAAACTACACGGCGCTGTAACCCAGAAGACCGGCGTGAGATCCTTAGATCCAAATTTGGTACATTTTATTCTCCTTTTTAAATTCTGACTTTTTTTTTTCGAAAATTCCAAGGTGGTTTTGGGGGGGGGGGCATACGTCTAGTTTAACTCCTGTTTCTGGTTCCCAAGGACACGGCGTTAATAAGCGTCTAGATCTCTGTCCCTTCTTCAGATCCCTAAGCCAGCCTGGTGTTGCAACTGACAACCAATCTGGACCACACAGTATGCCAGATATCATTGGGTGTACATATAAGGAGTGCCTGACAAGGACCACTAGCCTTGGCACCTTCATACTTGTCGTGACCTCTCGCTCCCCAACCGGTGTTCATTTGTCTGTGTGACAAGGAAGTATGCAGAAGGCCGGTGTCGCTCTGCTGGGGTTCGCTTTGCAGATCAACCGGAAGTCGGTTCTTCCTGCTTCGTGAACAAGTAGCAAGCGCCATTGGAAATGTCCGGTCTGGAATAGTTCTCTCACAGTTGATGTGCTACTAGGAGCCCCGTGTGCTGGCAGTCTAATCATTACAAACAAGCAGGTTTCATAATACGTAATGACGACAAAAAGACTTAGGACTTGAAGTGCTCACTGAAATAGTTACGAAGATTTCAATTCTGGAGATATAACGCCATGTAGTCCGTTGAAAGTCAACCTACGTTTCGTAAGAACATGTCGCTTCCGTCTTCAAGGTGCCCGCCCAGACATCGACAGAAAATTGCGCCTGGTGGTAACCAACTACAGTAACGTTGGGGTTTTTTGTCAGCTCAAACGTAGCTGTTTCGACAGTTGAACCAGCCATCCCTTGTAAACTGCACTTCGTCTGTGAAAAACACGTGATTCAAGAAGTTGGGCTGATGTAAACACTGGTTCAGTATCCACTGACAAAATTGAACTCGTGGTACGAAGTCAGCTGGACCTACGCCATGTACTCGCGTTGGATGATACGGATAAAGCTGTTGGTCGTGCAGGATCCTCCAAACACTTGATTTTGATGTCCCCACAATCTTGGCAATGGCACGAGTGCTTGTGGATGGCTGTTCCTCTATGCGATGCAGTTCGAAAATGAGGCGCCGAGTTTAAACGAAATGATTTTAAATGCCGCCCTAGCGCTGCTATTTTACGTTTGCGGACATGGGTTCCTATTTCAAAGTTATTCTATAGGGAACCCTCAGTACGCTCCTGAAGTATGGCACCAAACTCCTGGGACACTCTGTATAGTCACTCCCCCATACGCCTTCATGTCTTAGTGCTTAATCAGTTAAGCACAGGAACAACTTTACCTATACTTTTACCTGTCTCTGTCTCTGTGACGTGTTTAAACAGTTCATAACTCTGTAAGCCTGGGGNGTAGGCGTCACGTGCTCCGTGATCTTTGATACTAACGTACGCATCCCATTTCGTCTTCATCAATTCTCTTTTGCTGCACCACTTTTCCTTTTACATTCAATTCTGTCTACGTCAAAGTCTGTTCTCAAACAGTTCGAGTCTTACTCTTTTTGTTTTTCTTTTACGTAATGTTCCATGTTTCATCATTAAATATCTTAGGCTGTTTTTATACCTCCGTTTATGTCTCTTCTTATAAACTTAATTCACTACTTCTGTTCTACTTTTTACGTCCGTGTTTACTGCTGTCTATTGGCGCTTGTAGTGTCACGTGCCACCCACTGATAAGGCCAAAACACTCTGGAACATTCAGTGAATGATTCAGCAATTTCGCAACGTGAGTCAATGGAACGGAGAGACTTTGAAATTAATTATATTACTTCGAAATTACCGTCTGTAATAAATTGTGCAGTCATTCCATTTTTACTCCGTCTATTGTAGCATGGTTTCAGTGAAGCTTTATTTAATACTATAAAATTACACACAACAAGGACTTTTGAAGGATTCTACCTTGAGCGATATAACGCCGTACAGTCAGTCCATTGCGTAATGAGGAGCTTCATAACACGCACACTTCTCCAAGTATGAAGTACACAATACGCAAGTATAATTAGAATGATGAAGACAAAAAGGATGAGATGTGCTGGGAATGTAGCACGCGTTGGAAGAAACATGAATGCATATAAGAATTTTGTAAAATGAAAGTCAGAAGATAAGAGACCACTAGGAAGACGTAGACGTAGGTTGGAGGATAATATTAAAATTTATCTTAGGATGGTGTGGTATGGACTGGATTCATCTGGCTCAGGGTAGGGACCAGTGCAAGGCTCTTGTCAACACGGTAATGAATCTTTGGGTTCCATATAATGTTGGGAAATTCTTGAGTAGCTGCACAACTGGCGACTTCTCAAGACGGGCTCAGCTGCATGTACTTAGTTAGTTAGTCCACTAAGCACAATAGATCATTGAAGATCGCATTGCTAGGGCCAATTTTATGGCCCACCCCTCATACTCATACTCATAGTTAGTCCACTGCATGTCAACTGACGTTTCGGAAGAACATGCGGGCTCCATCTTCGACCCTGGAGGTGGAGGCGATATGTTCCTCCGACACATACGTTGCCTTGCAACAGACTGCACGTTGTTATATTCTAGAAGGCACAATTCTTCATAACCACCGATGTGAGAACATCAAATCCTGCAATAATTATTTTCATTTTGGGTTTTGCGTAATCTGTGCTCAAGTCAACTGTTGTGCAGAAACACCGAAGCCGCGTTATTTCAGTTCAGGGTGACATGACACGGCTGTTATCATGCAGACAGCGGCAACAGCAAACTGCAAGAGGCTCGCAATGTTGTGAAATACACTGCATAGTCATATGTACGTGTGTGCGTTGGTGAACAGACTGAGGAAGCACGACTGTACTCCAGCCCAGAATTGATGGCGGCGAAGTCATCCGGCTTTACGTGCACCTACTTTGTACTTGAGTCGGTATATCGTCAGGCTACGGGCTTGACGGCCGGGGTTCGAATCCCAACCGTTGCAAGATTCTTCTCCTCTCCACGTCGTCCAGACCGGTTGTGGGGCCCACTCAACCTCCTATCCAATAGGTTCCGGGCGCTCTTTCCCTGGGGCTTGTAGCTGACCCCACTCAACCTCTGTCTATCGCCGAGTTCAATTGGAGCTATACCTCCACTTTCCCATACGTCCTCATGGCTTAGTGCGTAAGTAACTAAGCACGGGAACAGCACTCAAAATGTCGGTATATTTGTAACAGAATCTACCACGGGACCGGTTTTGATTCACGGTACGGGTAAGAGATTTTTATCTTCTCCGTAGCGTCCAGACCAACTTTTGGGCCTATCTGGCTTCTTATCCAATGGTTAAAGCGGTCGGAGCATGAAGCTGATCACTCAGCTCAATCTACTGTCGAGATCAGGAATTGTGGAGCTGTACCTCTACTCCCCCATACCACATTCGCTCTCTTCTTCGCCTGCTTAACTAAGTGCCCGAAGACTTGTAAGACAAACCAACGTGAGAAAATGCGTTTACTTTTGCAGTTGTTAATTACATATACACCATATCCAAAAACGTTTTGAATTTGACTGTTCATCTTAACAATGGTACTTCATTGTCAGTGGTAACTGTGTAATCGGAGATGGGCGAAGCATTTAGATTTCATTCAAAGATTCTGGTGTGGGGTCGTTGGCTCCACGCCCAACCCCCATCCTGGAGGACCAAGGTCTACGCTTCATCTGTCTCCTACCCTTTGGCTCCACACCCAACCCCCATCCTGGAGGACCAAGGACTACGCTTCATCTGTCTCCTACCCTTTGACCTGTCTGGCATTGGGTGGTCCTACCACGAGCTTACGCTCCCGCCAGCATAGCTCTTCGGGCCACTGGGGCGCACAAACCTTCCCTCCTCGAGAGAGTTACATATTTCGTCGTCATGAATTCCATCCGACCCACCGCAAGCCTGTTGGGAAGAGAGAGAGGACAGCAATTTGGACATGGGACATCTGTCATAACTGGTGTTGAGATTATCTTGTGATGGCGATACACGTGGTCTTTGTCATACAAAACTGAAGCAGGTACCACGTGAAAGCAGAACTGGAAAAGTAACTAGTGTTTATCTACAGGTAAATTTCTATATTCTCTGCCTATCGTAAAGGTTCTTCTCTCAAACTACGTAAGAATTTCGCTTATCTTATCATCGGATTGATAACTTGGGAAGAACCCGGTCTGAAAATCATTACATTCATCATTACTGAGTGAGTGCAGTAGCACTGAATGCGCCTGTTTCTTATTCTAAGCCCAAATCTTTTGTAGCTCCTCGTGCTCGTTAAACTTATTGCGAACAATTCCAGTCCTTACGTGCTTGCAAGCACGTACAAGGTGGAAAATTTTCCAGTGTTTATGCAAATAGTACAGTTGCCATCTTCAGGGTTCAATTCTTGCCGGTAAGTCGGTTGGTAGAGTAAATTACTGCTGGGATTCGCCAGCACAGTCATACTTGGTTTCCGGCCCCGCTGGACGCATGACAGTTTTCCCTCCCACGACAGTAATTGAGTACTCTTTTTTTTTTTTAATTCAGAGATTTCGACTGAAATCAGCCTGAAATATTCATTCGTCAAAGTCGAAGATGCTGTAGTTTGCTTCGACTGAATTTTAAATTATTATCTTCAGCGTTATTTAAGCTATCAGTAAATTTTTCACTGAATTCAAGTTGCAACTATCAGTTAACTAGAAGTCAAGCCAGTCTCATACACCCCTTTACGACGAATTAATATGCAAGTACAGTGAGTACAGTAACAAACCGTGACAATGAGTCTTCGTCTTCATACTTCAGCCTGTGCTGTGAGTGAATGTTCAGGAGCGGGGAGAGATTCCTATTCACCTGAGTCACGGCCTGTCAACGCGACGCTAGACAAGTGCATTTTTGTCCCTCAGCTAAGCCAGCTTAAACCCTGGCTGTTAAAAGGGCCAACGCTTCAAAATCTGCACGCTATTTGCACCAAGGAATAACTGGTGACTCGTGACAAACCCATTTAAGTAAATCCCAGTCCTAGCAGGCACTATGCTACAAGCCGGAAGGTCGCGGATTCCATTCCCGATGAGGTCATTGGATTTTTCAATTGACCTAACCCTTTCAGCAGTACTATGACCCTGGGGTCTACTCAGCGTCTAACAGAAATGAGTACCAGGAAGCTTCCTGGGGGTAAAGGGCGGACGGCGCGTAAGGCTGATAACCTTACTGCCATCTGTGAGCCGACTGTCTACAAAATGTGGGAGCTTCGATGTCTCACAACTCTATAGGCCTCCACTGGCAGTTACATGTATAGTTTTACTTTTTTACCTTAGTACAAATAATAGAATTACAGTGCGGTCGCATTTTATGGGAGGAATGCGTTCTCAGACTGAGGAAAATCAAGAAACACCTGGAACACTTCGCAGCTTGCAGCCAATATGGATCTTATTGTCTTCCAAAAGTAGTAGCCGTGGCAAACCCTACAATACGCAGTGGTGTTTGGAAGTACGTGATGAGGGATAGACCATTCTTGCCCCCAGTTGTAGAGCTAACCCGCTGAACACCAATCACGACCCAACAATCAGCCTCTGACGTCACATTGAAGCTTTTCTTCTGATCGTAAACAATGAAACCCGCCCGCAATGACGAAGCAAATAAATACCGGAAAGCTCCTCTCCTTGGCGACCGAGAAATGTTACCTGGCGTTCTTTTGGTTGTGGTGGAGGAGGGGGGGCTTATTGTTTAAAACTACGGATGCCATTGGGTCTTCTGAGCGTAGCTTCCAGGGTCCGTGACGCTGAGATTCTTCTTTTGTGTTACGCTTAGTCTACTGGGATATAGCGCCTTAAGATAAACGGTAAAGCTGTCCCTGTAACAGGCCGTGAAGGCTCATAGGTTTCTGAGACGTCGAGGCTCCCACATTTTCTAGACAATCGGCTCATAGATGGTGGTGAGGTTATCAGGCTTACGCGTTGGCCGCCCTTTACCCCCAGGAAGATTCCTGGTACTCATTTCTGTTAAGAGGCTGAGTGCGGACGGAAGGATTAGGCCCAGTGAAAAATCCAATGACATCGAGAATCGAACCCGCGACCTTCCGGCTTGTAGCGTTGTGCCTCAACCAACTACGCTACTGCTTGCTCCCGATATAGCGCCGTATAGCCTGGTATATAGGTATTGACGTTTCGGAAGGACTTTCTTCCTTCGTCTTCAGGGTAATGGAGGCAGGACGTGTCATCTTTAGGATGGAAGATGGAGGCAGCATGGATTTGTTGAACACTCCCACTCGCAACTACAAATAACTAAGTCAGTTTCACTGAGTTACTCACTTCAAAGATCACTGTAACTACTCGTACAGTATACATAAATTGTTCTTAGTCTTCACTAGCCGTTGCTTGGTAGCGGCTTTGAACGGCGGACGTTCTCCTTCCTCTGGGTTCCCGAACTCTCACCAGCCTCAGCTACCAGCTTCTCACTTCTCTTAGCTGACGCAACCTCAACCAGAAGTCGAAAGTCAAAGTTATGTTACGACCGACGCTCAGTCGGTCACTTAGTCTTGGTGTCAAGCCCCATCTGGGGCCGAAGGTCAGATTTTTGTTACTGTCAGACAGTTGCGGGTTTGTTGATGTGTTGTGTATATATAATATGTAGCACATGTTTTATTTTAACCGTTCATGCTTTTTGCGTTATTAGAGGCGTGAATACAGTTGTCTGCGCAGTGTTTGTGTTTGCATGTTGCGTGTGTTCAAGTGGCTTCTCTAGATACGACTCCCAGTCGGGTGGCATGTATTGCTGTGATGTCCGTGTGTGGAGATCTATGATTGTTAGGATAGTACTCTAGTAGACCACGGCCCGTTCCATCTCAAGTCTTTTCAAATCTGAGCCAAAATGACAGAAAACATCCATAAAAAAACTGATCGCGAGACTTATTATCACGCTGCCCAGTAGCCTATATAGTAAAGCCTCGCCAATCCGGATCGAAATATGAAAAATGAAGAAAGCTGCACACGGTTGAGTACGTACTATAAAAAAACACGAGGGATTTAGGAGCAAGAGAACTTTCAGACTGTGTTGAGTGGAGCTGGAGAGACTGAAACAACGCAAGAAAATATCCAAGATTATCTTCAGCTGGATGAAGAAGACCTTGGATTTCAGCTTCTGACAGGAAGAAATTTCTGTAGTGACATTTTCATTTATTTTCATCAGCACTACCTATATTATTAAAGTTTCCACTTATTTGTGTTCTAAGTTGTTTTTCTTGTCTTATCGGGCTATCTTTTGTTCCATTAATCCGGATTACCTCCCCTCAATTAATCCGGATTAGCGAGGGTCTACCATAATTGTTTTTGGTAATGCATGAACAATGCGGACCGAGTAGCGACTTTCATATCCAAGTTAAGAGAGTCACATCTTTGAATCGAGGGTGATAGTTTAACTAGCGAAAATTCATTTAACCCCCCCCCCTCCAATCAGTCCCCCTTCAAATAATTCAAGTCTGGAATTCATCAGCCATTACATATCCTAACACTCATACGAGAATTGCATGTTGGGGTTCGGATGTCATCAAGTGTTATTTCGAGGGGCGGAGATTACGCTGGCTAACAATATTCAATACGGAAGGTAACGTAATGAAGCTGTAAGCTGTACTCAGTATATGTTACGACGCAGAGTGCGTTACAGCTTAGATAAGGAACACCACGGAAGAGAAGTCTCCGTGAGTGTGTTTTAATTTCCCATCGGGATATAAATACCGGAAGTGCGTTGAAAAAAGTAGTATTTTTTAAATGATGACGTAAATACCTACGTCAGTATCACGTGCCCTTGTTCCCATAGTACCTGGAGGATAACAACG
Source organism: Cryptotermes secundus (assembly GCF_002891405.2). Taxonomy (NCBI): domain Eukaryota; kingdom Metazoa; phylum Arthropoda; class Insecta; order Blattodea; family Kalotermitidae; genus Cryptotermes; species Cryptotermes secundus. The sequence continues at coordinate 3,048,687 of NW_019743656.1, forward strand.
GCGCAACAACAACCAGTGACATTTCTGCTTCATATTCTACAGAGATTTCTGTCCGGTGAGTCTGGATAGGTGTCCCGGCCCCAGAATACGATTCTAGAGGTGTACCACGACGCCAAGCCGCCCCGATCACCTGTACCTCAATATGTAATATCGCCAAATTCTCACGTATTTCGTTCATCTTGGGTGTAGACGTTTTCTTGATCTCATTGCGTCGAAAGCTTTTAGGTTTATGTTCCACATCTGAATCTTCCATCTCCTTCTTGGACGTTCAAGTATTGGTTCTTCAAGATATTTCTCACACTAAAATTTTAAACAGTGGAATGACAATTATCGGAATTTCCGGTTAAACCGAATCACCGTAACCAAGGAGTGCGTCCTCTAAATGAACATCATTGTTGGACTTATTGTTTCAAAATGTTAATTTATGATTATAATTATTAATTTGTCATGTTTCACCTGATTTAAGATTTTTTATTCTTTACTATTATAATAGTACATTATCATACGGGGCAAGCGGTAGCATAGTTAATTGAGGCACTATGCTACAAACCGGAAGGTCGTGAGTTCGAGTCCCGATGAGGTGGGTTTTTTCAATTGACCTAACCCTTCCAGTCGCACTATGGGCCTGGGGTCGACTCAGCCTCTAACAGAAATAAGTACCAGGAATTTTCCTGGAGGTAAAGACGGCCGGCGCGTAAGGCTGACAACCTCACCGCCATCTGTGAGTGAGATTGTCTGGAGAAAATGTGGGAGCCTCGACGTCTCACAAGCCTTTGGGCCTCCACGGCCTGTTTCAGGGATAGCTTTTTTATATTATTATGGTGTTATAATGGTGTTTTTTGTGTGTGGACAAGAATTAATTCAATTGTCCGAATTTTCGATTATCCCAACCACCATTGTCACTTATTGGGATAATCAGCGTTCTACTGTACTAATTTCGTATAGCATATGCCCGCCCTGACGTGCATGTCAGGAGCCGAACAACACTGCATACATGTAAACATATCCCTGAACTTAATTAAGCATCACACCATGAACACGCAAGAGGGAATGGAGATACAAATCCATTATTCCTAACCTCTTCAGGACATGCAGATGAGTGGTCAGCTTCACGCCCCGGCCGCTTTGCCCCCGGTACCTATTGTATAAGAGGCTGAGTGGGCCACAGAGTGAGTCTGCACGCTGTGAAGGGAATTCCCTGCCTCTGCCGGTAATCGAAACCCAAGGTCTAGTCACTGTACTGACTGAGTTATACCGGTGCCCCGTGTGAAACTCAGTTTTCTTATTACTTAATAACACATTAATTCATGTTTCGTTTACCTTGTTCGTGGGTGTAATTATTTTGTTGGGCGCTTTCGTTTCAAGCCTGACGTAATGGGATCATGGATCGAAGAGTCTGCGAGCAAGAAGACATTCTCTGCTTCCTGCTTGTTTGGTCGGCTTACATTTCGGTTCTGAAGATGGAGGCAGAATGTTCCCCTGAAATGTCGATATACGTCTGTGAGACTACATGTCATCAAATTCCAGAAGATAAAGTTCTTCGGAACCTCTTTGTATAACGGTTTATTGTGTTTTATTTAAATCAAATATTTATTTTTATTTAATTAAATGACGCTTTGGAATCCTGGTCGTGAATGACAGTAACTCAGTCGGTATAGCGACGGGCTCAACGGTCGGGATTCGATTCCCGACGTGGGGAAGAGAATGTTCTCTACTCCACAGCGTCCAGACCATCTCTGGGGCCCACACAGCTTCCTATTCAGTGGGTACCAGGGACTTTTTCCCTGGGGATAAAGCGGCAGGGGCATGAAACTAACTACTCACCTTCATCTAATGCCGAGGTTAAGAGTGATGGAGCTATACCTCCACTTCTCATACATCTCATTGCGTCGTGCTTAATTAATTAGACACAGAACAGCTTTACTTTTTTGCCTTATTTGAAAGAATTGGGGAGTAAAAGGCGGGATACAGTGGTCTGAGGATAAGGCTCTTGTGAACACGGTAATGAACTTTCCGAATCTATAAGTGTTCCTGTGCAACAGAAACTATTTGTGTTGCACATCATGGTGCAAACGAATCTCATTACCTTTGTTTCTAGGAAATATACAAAGTTTACAAGACCGGATTCTATCCCAAGTATGGTCATGTAGGATTTGTGGCGGACGAAGTGGGACTGGGGCGACTTCTCTCCGAGTACTCCGGTTTCCCCTGTCAATTCTCATTCTATCAACTCCTGATTCGTTAGTCTTCCCATTATTGACACTATGTAGTCTTGATACTGACAACGTCGTTCAATAACCAACGTAAAAGCATTTACGTACACTTTGTCAGGATCCCGATGTTTTTCTTACGGCGGAAGTAGTGGGGGACTCAGTAGCACGCACCTAGCATTAAAATTAATAAATTTCTGTCTCTAAGTTTCTCTACGACGCACCAATGGGGAGAAATAGGATCACACAAGCGGACAGACAAGCTCTCACAGTTATATATATGCTAAATTGGCCCTAATACCATATATTAGGGCCGGTTCAGCACATTGGAGTAAACTACAGGCGTTAACCTAAGAATAAAAGATTCTTTTAAACAGTAAAGTTCTCAGCCTACGTTACGTTGAGTACTCGATGAACCAAAATTAAGAGCTATTATTTTATTCCTTTTTGCTGGGTTGCAGCCAATAAGGCAACAAGTCTTTGTTTCCTTCTCTGTCACACTGCCCATCCATCTCACTCTAGAACCGGTTCTCTTTCTATGTATGTACCATTGATAACGTGTCCTTTACATGACATTGGTCCGCTCCGCAGTGGGGCTCGGGAGCAGAATGCTTGGCCGGTCGCGTTCGGTTTCAGTGTGGAGAGGCGCCCGGTATGAGTGGATTTGCTACCGTGCGTAGTAGCACCCGGTATGAATGTTCCCTCGAGTTCGGTAAGATCATGAGTAAAAAATTTAATTAAAAATAAGGGGGCGACACATAATTCTAGGTGTTATTCCCGTGCTTATTTGACAGTAAGGAGGAAGGCCATAATAAAGCCAGGGTAGCCAGGCTTCGATCCCACATTTTCCGAGCACGGTTTGAGAAGTTGATTAAAAAAGATCTTATCCTTCAATGTAACCGAAACGTTCATTGCCGTGTTCACAAGAGCCCGCCTCTGGTCCCTAACCTGAGCCAGATGAATCCATTCCGTACCTCGTCTACAAGTATGGGTCAAGCCTTATCTTCTGGGATATAACGCCGTTGTGAAGTGCGGTGAATGTCAACCGACGTTTCGGAGGAATATATCACCTCCTCCTTCAGGATAAATAGCCAAGTAAGAAACATCAGACAGCAAGCAGACCTTGATTTCCGGGCGACTGCCTTATATCCCAGAAGAAAGGACACACCGTATACAGTGCAGTGAACAATTAGGAATTTAGGCTGGTTTATGTGGCAAACTAGCAGCGTGTCACGCAGTCACAGTTGGTGTAAGCATTGTATTTCACATATCACAGAATTAAAACTTGTGCTACAATAGTCTGCCCTTACCAGAGATTACAGATTTTTTTCTGACACATTTTTAAACAACTGGCAGTCAATATACAGCCGCTTAGCTCAGACAATATAGTGACTAGGGTGCAGGCTCGGCGACCGAGGAATCAGAATTCGATTCCCGGCAGGGTCACACATTTCTCCATGTCTTCCAGACCGAATCTGCTGCCTCCTCACCTTCGTACTCATCAGGTGTCAGAAGTAAGGCGCCCGGGGCGTGAGTTTCTCGTTGCAGAACGTAGAATGCATGGAGCTGTACCTCCATTCCCCGTACGTTTTAATGGCGTAGTGCTTAATGAAGCACAGATCCAGCTTTACAATTACCAGCCGGGAAGTGCGCTAACTTGTCAAAAGGACAACATGGATCTGTTACGCCTTGCATGGCGTCGGTCGGCGCGTTTTTAATATTATTATGAAGTATATCTTGAATAAACCATGTGCTTCTCATTAATGATTCATTCCGATGAATATGTCATTGATCCTCGTGAACTGTCTCATGGAAAAAACATGACATTTGAATTGTTAAGTATGTTAGGAATAAATTGCTTTGCTTTTTCTGTCTGTAACTTCAAGACGCTGCCGCCGTCTCGGCGTCGGATGGTACAGTGATTGATGAACTGGAAAGGACAGGATTAGCCAATGTTGCGGCCCATATTCGAACCCAGCAGCTCCCAATTACAAGTCTAGAGCATTTCCGCCAAGCAATCCTGCGCGGTCGTAGTTTTGTCACCTGTCTGGAAAATAAGTTACCATCTGAAGAGTGGATGTAACACCGTGTAGTCTCGTATAACTTTACCGACGTTTCGGAGGAACACGTCCCCTTCTTTTTAGGCTTGAAAAATAAAGTAGTCAGGGCTCTTCGTCGAACTTTCAGATTGCAGTCTTGTGGGTTGTGACGCGTAGTCCAGAGACATTCCGACGTTTCGGAGGAACGTGTCCTCTATCCTCCCTGTCACGAGCAGAAAACCTGCGGAAGGAGGCCCGACTTGGTTGGAGGGTATCAGGAGCTGTTTCCCGGGTATAAAGTGACCGGGGCGTGAAACTGACTGTTCATCTCCATCTAGTGCGTGGAGTTGTATTCCAGTTGCCCAAATGTTGCCGAAATGCCTAATTAAGCACAGCGACGGTGTTACCTTTAACATACTAACTCCATGGAGTTGAGCCTTTCTTGAGATGCCGTCTGTCGCGCGGCAACTCGAGAATTACCTAATATTTTTATGGGACTCGAAGGTTCATTACCGTGTTCACAAGAGCCCTCCACTGGTCCATATCCGGAGCCAAATCAATCCAGCCCATACCACCCCATCCTATCTCTCCAAGATCCATTTTAATATCATCCTCCCACCTACGTCTAGGTCTTACTAGTGGTTGATTAGGCAATCTTAACGGAAGAGAAGTTTCGTATGTCCAACGACATCTCCACTATCGCTACTTGCTTCCCACCGTATGTTCGGAATGGGATCTAGTGCCTTTGTACGTAACAAGCTGTAGAGGCCCACAGTGTTGTGAGACGTCGAGGGTCCCACATTTTCTAGACAGTTGGCTCACAGATGGCGTTGAGGTTGTCAGCCTTACGCGCCGACCACTCTTTACCCCCCAGGAAATTTCCCAGTACTCATTTCTTTTAGAGGCTGAGACGACCAGGCCAATAGTGCGGCTGGAAGGATTAGGTCAATTATAAAATGCAATGACCTCATAGGGAATTGAACCCGCGACCTACCGGTTTATAGCATAGTGCCTCAACCAACTACACTTTAGAAGTGATTTTTGTGTGTAGATATCTTGTAGAAACAGACTTCAGACTCTACATTCAAGTTACTTTCTTCGGCGTTTGTGAAATTGACGCAGTGTTACCAACTGCGATGAGATGATTCCTTTCTGGCGTGTCCGTGGTTTGTTCTGTAATCGCAGTGCGCATGTTACCCTCCCCATCTCTTTCCCCTTTCCGCCCTCCTGTGTTTTACCCCGGTGCTCTTAGGCACGTCTCCTGGAACTTGCTGCCGTCTAGGATCTGCTTTTGCGGCGTCAACCTCAAATTTTGTTTAGTTTCTTCCTTTCGGGCAACGTGAGCTTCCCGATATGAACAGTCCGGTCCCTACGTGGTCTGCCAAGATAAGCTGTTTGTCGTTTCGGTGTTAATTCTTCTTGCTTTCCTGCCTTGTGTGACCAGACCACGTACGGAAACCTTGGTTTTTCTTTTTTACTCGCCCGGAAGTTTTATTTCTCCTTGTTTCTGTTTTTTACTCTTGAGACGAGTTAATGGTTCTGAATTCCATTCTACTAAATATATACATTTGTTTTATAATTAATGTTCTCAGCTCAGTAGGTATAGCGACTGTGTACGGGCTGGACGGCCGAGAGGTCGGAGTTCGAGTCCTGGTAGGGGAAATATTTATCTCTTGTATACGTCATTCATACCTGTTTGGAGACCCACCCAGCATGATATTCAATGGCTACAGGGGATAAGGCAGCCGGGGCTTGAAGCTGACCATCCACTTCCAACTAGTTCCGAGGCCAAGAATACGTGGGTCTATACACCTACCCCTCCATTCGCCTTCATGGCGTAGTGCTTAATTTTTTAAGCATAGGGACAACTTTACATGTCATTTTTTATGTATGTTTACTCAGGAGGTTGGAGAAAACTGCATAATGAGGAGCTTCATAACTTGTACCCTTCTCCAAGTATAATTATAATGATCAAGTCAAGGAGGATGGGGTGGGCAGGGCATGTAGCACGAATGGGGGAGACGAACACATATAGGATATTGATGGGAAAGCCAGAAGGAAAGAGACCACTGGGAAGACCAAGGCGTAGGTGGGTGGACAATATTAAAATGGATCTTCGAGAGATAGGATGGGATGGGATGGATTGGATTGATCTGGCTCAGGATAGGGACCAGTGGAGGGCTCTTGTGAACACGGTAATGAAACTTCGGGTTCAATAAAATGCTGGGAAATTCTAGAGTAGCTGCAGATTTGGCGGCTCCTCAAGAAGGGCTCAGCTCCATGAATAAGTAAGTAGAGTAAAAGGTTTTCTTTGTAACCCCCCACATAATTGGTACCTTCGTTCCTCTCATCCACAGCCATATCAGTGTTTACTGTGTGCTATCATGATAATCGTTGAAGGGGGGGGGGGGGCACAACATTATAGTAAAGATTGTACTTCTAGTCTTCTGGTCGTCCTTGGAAGCAACACAAGCAAGAGCCTCTTCCCCTTCCTCAGTCCTACCTTCCCCTCCTCTGAAGTCTTTCACAAATTCCCCCACCATCCTCTGAACAGATCGAAGAAGCTGGCATGGATTCAAGGTGGTTCTTGGGACTAGAGTGAAAATGAAAGAAAAAGTTTACTGACGTGTATTTTACAGCGATACACATGTTCAGGAAGGATATGATGAAATGTTCAGAGCGAAATTTGTATCGCATTTTGAGATTTATTTATTTTTGTTTCAACTTGTTTACAACTTCAATTCCGACTTATAAGTTGTCTTCAGATGGAAGCTATAAAAGTTCTTACGAGCGGATGTGTTTTGAAACCTTGAAGCATTCATTGAAGAAGTTGTTTTCTTACAGACACTTAAATGGCGACTGAAGGAAAACTGTTTATGTGAGGTGAAGGGAAAACCCAATATATTGTAATAAGAAGAGAAAAATCGCTCAAGAGTTTGGTTGAGAAAAACCACAGAACTGGCAACCAGTTGATACCTGACATAAACATCGAATAGCACATGCAGATATATCGAAATGTGTTATTAAGTAGTCTCGTGTGGTGAACACTTTCCCCCTTCTCCTTCGCTTCTGTTCCTCATTTTGAATAACTGAAAAGACGTTTACGATATCACCTCGCTCTGTGCCCCCCCCCCAAACTTAGCAAGGCGACGGCACGGTAAACACCTTCCCGCTGCAACGAATACGCAACAGTGGACGAACTGTTTGAAGCGGTGTTTTTTATGCGGTCCGTATCGTATCAGACACTACGCAGTGAAAGAAGCGTAAGCGATTAGTTCTTCCATAACTTCATTTCAAGAAATACGTTTCGGAAGCTGGCTTTGCTTCCGTCATCAGGTAAAAGTATGTAAAATGCCGTTTGAGGTACGTTAGATGGGGCTGATTTTTTTTCTCCGTTTCATGTAATCGGAACCAGACTGTCTTCAGTTTAAGCTGAGAACATGGGATATGCCCAAAATTTGTGTTACGTGTTGCGGAATAGTGGGACCATCTGTGAAGTTTAATCTGCGGTATTGCGGAGGGAACAGACGCCGGAAACACTAACGCCCGTGACAAATCTTCATCCTGTACAGCTAATCCGAATTAATTTGGTGGGGAAGAAGTCGTCCGGATTAAGCGATAATTCGGATTAGTGAGGCGAAAGACGTACTTACTTACTCATGGAGCTGAGCCCTTCTGGTGGAGCCGCCAATTCTGCAGCTACTCAAGAATTTCCCAGCATTTTATGGAATCCAAAGGTTCATTACCGTGTTCACAAGAGCCCTCCACTGCTCCCTATCCTGAGCCAGATCAATCCAATCCATCCCATCCTGTCTCTCTAAGATCCATTTTAATATTGCCCACCCACCTACGCCTTGGTCTTCCCTGTGGTCTCTTTCCTTCTGGCTTTCCCACCAATATCCTATACGCATTCTTCGTCTCCCCCATTCGTGCTACATGCCCTGCCCACCTCATCGACCTTGACTAGATCATTCTAATTATACTTGCAGAAGAGTACAAGTTATGGAGCTCCTCATTATGCAATTTTCTCCAACCTCCTGTCACTTCATCTCTCTTCGGTCGAAATATTCTCGTCAACACTCTGTTCTCAAACACAAGACAAAGAAAGAATACTTAGAAAACAATGCAACGGAAACTATGGTAGTACAGATAGTAAACAAGGTCTGAAAGTTTGTGACGATGGTATATTAATAGAAAAATATTATGTTTCTAGACATTACCGTATTTACGCATGTATAGGCCGCACATTTTTTGCCAAAAATTCAAGAGGAAAACTGGGGTGTGGCTTATATTCGAAATATTCGAAATCACACTTCATTTAAAAAAAATTAAACGTTGCCAAATTTCGGAATAATTTCTACTCCTGAAATAATATTCCAAGAAAATTATTTTTTCTATAATTTCTGTCTGAAAATTGTGCTGCGGCCTATACATGCGTAAATACGGTATTTATTGTCCTTAAAACACAGCGTTGCGGAGACTGCATTCTGTCTCCGCCTTCAGGTAAAATCTACTCAGTTGGGTCCGATCGGCAGATCTAAACCTTATATAGGTAGTGCTGATGAAAGTAAATTAAAAAAAAAATATCACTGCAGAAATTTCTTCCTTTATCAGAAGCTGAAATCCAGGGCCTCCTTCATCCAGCTCAAGCCTATCTTGGATATTTTCTTGAGTAGTTTCAGTCTCTCCAGCTGCCCTCAACACATTCTGAAGGTCCTCTTGCTCTTAAATGTCATGTGTTTTTAAACTATGTACTCAACTGTGAACATGACATTTCATATTTCGATTCTGATTAGCGAGGGTTGACTGTATTTCTGCACAAACTGACTGCAATAAGAACAGTACTAGCTTCTGGTATGTGATGCCGTGTAGTCAGATGCAAGTTTGCCGACGTTTCGGAGGAATATACTGCCTCGATCTTCACGGTCGAAGAGTAAGCTAAGCAAAAAGCAAGAAGCTTATATAATCCTGAAGATGGAAGAAATATATTTCTTCGATGCGTAGTTGAATTTGTACCGAATCAGACTGAATACTTTCACGAAAGTGAGGAAGAAACACACTGCCACCGTCATCAGGGTTTTCTTTTCCCCTTGGCACTACAGTCCCGGTGGGCCTAGGCCTACCTCCATGAACTTTTCCGTTCACTTCGGTTTTTCTAGATCTTACACATTCGGTAGGATTCCTTGGGCGGGTGATCAGCTCGTCGAAGGCCTCTACCTGTACACAAACACAGAAAAACACGCACACACACAAACTAAACATCCATGCCCTGAGTGGGATTCGAACCCACGATCCCGGTGTCCAAGCGAGCGAAGACAGTACATGCCTTAGACCGCTCGGCTACCGTGACCGGCCCGTCATCAGGGTAGAGGGGCCAAAATATAGTGTGAAGATGGAGCCAATAGATTCATTCGAAACGTTGGTACACAGTAGTGACGTCACGGTATTCAGGATCTTAATCGTATTCTCTATAGAGCAGTGCTTTTGCTATGTGACGCCGTGTAGTTCTGTAGGTGACGTTTCAGAGTGATCTCATACGTCCATCGTCAGAGTAGAAGCGTTCTCCATGTACTAAAGACGGAGACTGCATGTTCCTCCAAAACGCTGGTTATCTGTTTCCTAGAGCACGCGATCTCGCGTCCCGGAAACGGAGACCAGCCTCCCAGAGCTGATGTTGAAACGCCAGCATTCTGCTTTTCATGATTTCAAAATGTTTGGCTGCTGCTTGGGGGGGAGGATAGCACAGTAGCCCAGACATGGGTTGTGGGGTGATGGGCCCAAGATCAAGTGAATTTCAAACCGGTTCCGCAAGTCACTGAGTGCATCAGCAGCACAAGGGTAGGTGGACATTTACTTTAGACTACTCCCAGGCTTATGTTGGAGCTGGGATAGCTACTGGCCGAGCGGCCGGGGTCCTATTCCCGGTAGGGATAACATTTTTGTTGCACTCCATTCCTCTGGCCCTCACAGTCTTGTTAACTCTTACCGGGGCACGCCATAGCTCAAGCGGTTAGTCGCTGGGTTCCCACCGCGGCGGCCCGGGTTCGATCCCGGGGTCTGGTGAAGTGGGATTTGTGGTGGACTAAGTGGCGCTGGGACGGGTTTTCACTGAGTACTTAGGTTTCCCCTGCCAATCTTCATTTCGCCAAATTCTCCATCATCATAATCACCCGGGGCAGGCTACAATAGGCCAATCAGTGGCCGCCGTGCCGGGTGGGCCCAGCTGGACTCCACCCCCCACTAAGCGAATTTAAAAAAAATAATGTTTGCCGAGGGCTCTTTTCTTAGGAGTAAAACGACCGGGACGTGATGGTGAGCACACACCTTTGTCTGGTGTCGAGGTCGGGAATGGTGGAGCTATACCTCCTTTCCTCAATACATCTTCAAGAAGTACAGAGATAACTTTACCTTTTTACTGTTACCAGTGAAGCCCCTCTTCTTGATTAAGCATCAGGCAATAAAGACATGCTTAACGTTGGCACTAGATGGCAATGAGTGACCAGCTCCACGCCCCGACCGCATTAACTCCATTCTTACCAGATAGGATTCTGTGTGGGCCCCAGGTCTTGGGCCGGTTATAAATAGAATCGAACTCCGATTCTGCGTCATTCTTCCCACAGCCTAGTTACTATAGTGACTGAGCTATTTCCTATCAGTCGTACAGCCCTTTAGTCAGTAAAGTTAAACAGTTGTCCCTATACTTAACTAATTAAGCATTACGCCATGAAAGCGTATAGGGGAGTGGATGTATAGACCCACGTTTTCTTCCTAGGCACTTGTTTCAGGTGAGTGGTCAGTTTCACGCCCCGGCCTCTTTACCCCCGGGGAAAGAGCCCCCAGTACCTATTGGATAGGAGGTTTGGTGGGCCCCAGAGCAGGTCTAAACGACATGTAGAAGTGAAAACCCTTGACCCTACCGGGACTCGAGCTCCGACCCCTTGATCGTCCAAGTAGCTAGTCAATATACCAACTGCACTTGCAATATTTATTAGTGTACGAAACGACAACACAAAATTAACTGTTGTAGTTGTGTCGGATTGGAGGTCCTCACAGCGGTTATTCTGCGAAGACTTAAGTTTACTGTTATGCCACGTAGTCTTATAGAAGCATACAGACGTTTCTGAGGAGCGTATTACTTCCATCTTCACGGCCGAAGAATACGAGTGCCGCAAACGCTCTATTCGCATTGACGTTTGGGACGTAGGCCACTGTTGCAGAGAGATGACTTAACAGGAATGAAAGCGTTTTATGAATAGAATGGAGAAACATGGGAGTTACAAGGGACTGGGATCCCCCCCCCCCACCCACACGAACAGTTAATTAGGGTTGCTCGTGACTTGTTGGGTAGCAGCTGAAGGGGGGCAGTGCGGGCGCCCTTGAATTGGAGCCCAAAGGGGAATTTCGGGACTAAAGAGAAGCCGCATTTTATTGTCTATACCGTTCTGGCCAAGTTACCAGTGCTGGTGGGTCCAGACATTTTTGCTTCCAAAATTTTCTCGTGATTAATATCGGTAAATTCATATGATATTTCGGCGTTAGGCGTCATTTAATATCTGCTTCACTCTGGTTTCTTGTTTCGCTTATTTTTAGAACCTGAAGATGGAGGCGACATGTTACTCCGAAACGTCAGTTGGCTTTCAACGAACTACACGGTGTTTTATCCCGGAAGATAGAACTGTTTGTAGGCACCGCTGAGAGAAGTTAAAATCCTCTAATCCCTGTCTCGAGTACTAGAACCTAAAGTAGGAACTAGCCTTGTCGACTGGGCCCAGCTGGGTAGTCTTCTTACCTGTGGCTGGAGTCAAGAGTCCAGGACAGTGGATAATGTCCAAAAAGCCGACAGTTACACAAATTAAGCTGACGTAAGCAACCGGAATCGAAGATTTCCGGGTCAGTAAGAACTTTAATCCTGAATCGTGTGAGACTACTGCTTACCCCCCCCCGCCCCCGATAATGTTCTCACAACACACAACATAACATGACATGTTAGTGACGGATAACCGGGCAACCCTTCCGTACTGTGCGCTCTCTGCGTGCAAGAACGGACTATGAAATATCGCGGTTTCGTGGGTGGCGTTCCTGATTCGTCATCATAACGTCATGGAACAGGCGAATTTCTAATATTCCACCTTCTTTTTGGTCTAACTATGTCTCTTCAACCACACGGTCCATATTTATAGGTTACATGGGAATGCCGAATCTGTCCCATCACATATTCTGGAAGGAGCCGGGATAGGTCAGTCAGTATAGTGACTAGGCTATGGGCTGGACAGAAGAATCAAGATTCGGTTCCCAGCGTGGGCAAGAGATATTTCTCTACTCGTAACGTGTAGCTAAAATTCTGCAGTCTGCCCACACAGTGTATTTGTGGGTTCCGTGTGGTTCTCACAATAAGCAGCGACTGTTTCCCTAAACAGCATTAACTGGTTGGGTTCCGTAGCGGTGATGTAATGTGTTTCCTGTGAGGTACGTACTGGATTTGTATATATAATTTAGAATAAATCCAGTCTTAAATTCTGAAAAGAGCTTCTTTTGCTACGAATTGATATTTATTCTCCCTACTAACGCCTTGAAGCTGTCTCCTTTTTCAGACACCGACAAGTGCTCAGACTCTCATGAAAATCCCAGCTTTTTATGCACCTGATACTTCATTACCGTGATCGCAAGAACCCGCCACTGGTTCCAATCCTGAACCAGATGAATTCAGTACGCAACTCCAACCCATTACTCTAAGATAAATTTTAATATTATTTTCCCATTTACGTCTAGGTCTACCTAGAAGTCTCTTAACAGCTTTTTCTACCGAGTGTCCTAGTCGTAATATAATCCAATAAGTAAAGCCAGAAGGTGAAGATAAAGCTATCCCTGTAACAGGCCGTGAAGGCCCATAGGGTTGTGAGACGTTGAGGGTCCCACACTATCTAGACAATCGGCTCATAGATGGCGGTAAGGTTGTCAGCCTTACGCGCCGGCCGCCCTTTACCCCCAGGGAGATTCCTGGTATTCATTTCTGTTAGAGACTGAGTCAACCCACATGGCCATAAAGCGGCTGGAAGGATTAGGTAAAGTAAAAAGGTCCACCTAATCGGGACTCGAACCCGCTACTTTCCGGCTTGTAGCATAGTGCCCCCATAATCCAACAAGTAAGTGACGTATATCACTGATGCGTGAAGTCTTGTTTCCACAAGGGTATGCGCTTATGCCTTGGTCATGGCAGACCACAGACATTGTCCTTATCACGGAGAGTTCCGTTAGCAGAGAGAACAAAGCAAGGACTGCTGTTTCAGTGATCAAGTCACATGAGCGAGATAAAGCACGGCAGAGATTGTGGCAGCAAAACTGTGCCCATGTATTGCCTGTGTGGGCTGTGTGTGGCAGTTCCAGAATACATTCACTCTAAAGACGGAGGCAGCAGGTTGCCCCGAAACGTTAGTAGCTATCTACCAGTTTACACAGCGTCACGTGACTCAAGACTGAAAAAAAAAACTATTTCCTTCCTGAAGCTGAAAGCTCAGTTTCAATACAAACGATAGTATCGATCTACACGGCGTCACGTGATTCAAAGAGATTACAAAAGTTACTTCCACCATGAAGATGATGGCATCAAGTTCCTCCGAAACGTTAGTAAATATATACTGGTTTATATGGTATAGTCTATCACGCAGAATATAAAACTACATCCTTCCTGGAGATAAAGGTAGAGGGTTCCTCCGAAACGTTAGTGAAATTATATACCAGACTATACGGAGTCGCATCCCCCATATTTCACAAAAGATTCATGATCAAATCTTTGCTGTTCCTAGCGGTATTGATTTAGACTCATTTTCGGGTAATAGGGGCTCAGTTCGATTCTCAGTCGGCACACCCGTTACATGAGATTTTTCATGGTTATACTCAGTGCTAGGCAAATACCGGGATAGTACGATACAGCAAAACCGCTTCCTTCCAGATCCTTTCCAATTCATCTGTCCTACCATTCGACGCTATTATAGACTAGAAACTGAGAGCGTCGTTGAACATCCCACAACAAAACAGAAGAAAACGCATAAAAAGGATAAGCATCTAGATCAGGAAAAAGATGGAGGACAAATCTGGGAAAGAGTAGAAACTGGAGGAAGACATGAAGGAAGAGGTGACGAAGATGAGAGAAAGTAAGGAGACTAAGGAGAAAATGAAGTTATGCGAATGTCATGCACACATTCTAGTCCAGTTGCTGGTTGTGTCACAGATCATGTGCCGTCTGCACATAGTCACGGAACTACGCAGCTGTTATCTGTGACTCCAGGACCTGTTGACAAGCGCAACATTCGGCGGATTTTGGTATTGGTTTCCGCCTTTCATTTCACTGCGCCTTACAGACCACTCATGGCATTTTGGCCTTTTTCTGCACAGTTTGAAAGAATATTTGGAGGTCCCATGTCCGTATCGTCTCTGAAACTACTGTACGGTTTCTTTTTAAGATATATCGAGATTTTCTTTCGTTCTCTCGGGGAGCCGGGATAGCTCAGTCGGTATAGCGACCAGGCTATGGGCTGGACGACCGAGGGGTTGGAGTTCGAGTGCTGGTAGGGTAAGATTTTTTTAGTCCCCACGTCAAGAGCGGGTTTGGAGCCCACCCAGCCTCTTATATAATGTGTACCGATGGCTGTTTCTCCGGGGGTAAAGCGGCCGGGGCATGAAGCTGACCACTCACCGGAAACTAGTGCCTAAGTCAAGTATATGTGTATTTATACATCAATCCCCCCTCACGATTCGTTGCGCTGACCACGCGACATCCTCTATCCGCTAAAGTAGGCACTAACTTGCTTCTGTGGCTTAGTTTTTGACCTTGAGAAAGGGGCAGTACGTTAGTCCGAAACGTCGGTAGGCTTATACTAGATTACACAGCGTCACAATGAGGATGATACTGTAGTTCTCCCTTGTGTTCTACTGCGTCTCTAATGGCCATGCGTAACTCTCACTTTTGACCTCCCTTCATCACGATGTTCGACGGGGAGCGTCTGATGTCTTGCCTAACGAACCACAATCTAAAACAGATCTCCACAATCGGAGCCGAGAGGAGGACACATGACAGATGGTGTAACAGCCAGACGAATATGAATCTTAATGAAATCTGACCATAAGGCCCTTATTTGAATATATGGTATGGTCCTCTCGTGAGCTGTCTCGTATAACCGTCATGTTACACATCATTAATTTCTTTATGAATCTCCAGGCATTATAAGGAAGGACTCAAAATCATTTCCCCATGGGACATCAAACGAGATAGAGTTTGTTTTGTGCATGTGCAGTGGCTTACTTATCTAGTTATGATTTGTTTAACGACGCTGTCAAGACCGCCTCTGTGGTCTAGTGGTCAGAGTTCCTGGCTACATATCTAGAGGTCCGTTTTCGATTCCCGGCTCTACCGGATTTTCTGAGAAGTAGTGGGTCTGGAACGGGGTCCAATCAGCCTCGTGAGGATAGCTGAGGAACTATTTCAAGGAAATAGCGGCTCCGGTCTAGAAAACAGAGATTAACGGCCGTGGGGAACCTTTTCGCTGACCACGTAATACCCTCAATCCGCAAAAGCTGGCACTAACTTTGCCGACAAGCGGCGGTCGTTCGGTCGGTATAGTTCGCTTGCGGACTACAAGCAGGGCACGGAATTTGTTTTTTGTTTGTTTTGTCAATACCTGAGCTATATGGCGTCAAATGGTGAGATGGGTGGTGAAAAATGAACGTGTAAGGATTTGGGAGGAAGCCTTCGTTGTCCTAATTGAGGTACTGTCCCGATATTTTCTTGCAGGTACTGAGGAAAACCATGAAGACCGTCAACCCGTGTCCCTACCGAGATTCGAAACAGCTTCCCGCCGCGACGGCCAGGTTTCGAGCCTACGTCAGGTCATGTGGAATTTGTGGAGGACAAAATGGCGCTGTAGCGAGTATTCTCCGAGTCCTTCGGTTTCCCCTGCAAATTCTCATCCCACCGACTGTTCCACACTCATCATCTATCATCCTGGACCGATACAATAGGCCAAATAGTGGCCGACGTACCAGGTGGACTCAGTCTCACCCCACCACAATTAACTAAAACTACGAGGGAGGGTGAGTAAATACGTCACAAATGGATATAAAACGTAAAACATATGATATTCGAACCAGGGAAAAACATTTATTTCTCGAAATATCCTCCACCAACATTGATATACTTGTTCCATCGCTTTACCAATGCGTCGAAACCCACAGCACGGAAGTTGACTGTTTCCTCAGCCACTTCCGCACCGCCGTTTCAACCTCTTCGTCACCAGCGGAACGTTTGCCACGCAGCTGTGAACCCCTTTACGAGACAAACACTTGCCACCGTAAACAGGAAGCATTTATTTATAAATATCCTTTGCATTAAGTCTTTTTGCTCAAAACAAAGTATAAAAGAACGCTGCTCTTCGTTAATAAACTCCTAGGGCACGGTCGCCATTTTGACTACTGAAACCAGCCTATGAACATGCGCATGCTGGACTGTGCTGCTACCTAGTGATACACATAGAAACCCTATTACGTCAATTACAGCTGCTCTTCTTTTTGGGGGGGGGGAGTTAAACCTGATAGTACAGAAGAGCAGCAAATTGGGAGGCTGAGGAAATCAACGGTCATGGTCTTATTCGCTGTATTTTTTCGGCATTTTTGTGGGGGTACTGAGGAAATCTACAAAATTCCTGTCATGACAGCAGGCCGTCTGACAGAGATTTGAACCCAGGACCTCTCGAATACGAAGGATGAGTGGCGCCCACTCAAATGCAAGGTTCACCGTTTGGTACCTGTTGCCGGTGTTCTTTGTGTTAAATTTCTCTGTTGCTATTTCCTTTTATTGCTAGTGGGGTGGGACTAAGTCCCTTGTACTGCGCCCACTTCTGGCATATTGTACCAGCCCCAGATGATAGGTGAGGGTGGAGCAATTGGTGGAATGAAGATTGGCAGGGGAAACCGAAGTACTCGGAGAAAACCTGCCCCAGCGCCACTTTCACCATCACAAATCCCACTTGACCAGACCCGGGATCGGGAAGCCAGCGACTAACCGCTTGAGCTATGGCGCGGTCCCGCGCTGTTACATAACCCAGGTAAGTAGTGGATGATTCACTTTTGCTCTTAGCTTTATCTCGTCGCCCAAGGTTCAGGGCTGTAGCAAGTTTTTATTTTGCTGTTATTAAAGATACATCGTATTTATGGATGCACTTTAAAATCCCCCCCCCCAGGTTTTCGTTTTTCTTTTCTTTTTTCCAGAAACTGGTTTCGTCTAATTTGTACATTCACTTTCTGTTGGACCAATCCAGCGTTGTGCAAGAGGCAGCCAATCCAGCGATGGACTCTGTTGTCCGAATGGCAGTGCATCGTGTCCCCTGTAATCACACAAGCCGGATATGTCTTAGCGTCGCACGCACGCACACACCGAGAACCGATCTACTGGAACATGACGCCGTATATCCTGGTAGAATATGCACGTACGGCTTCCATTTTCGTGGTTGAAGCGTCAAGCGACCAGCAAACAAAATTAAAAACGTAAAGGTAAATTTGTCTGTGCTTAATTAATTAAGCACCACCCTATGAATACACATGGGGCTGTCGAGGTATAGCTCCATCATTCTTATTCTCTGCAATAGATGGCGGTGAGTGGTCAGTTTCACGCTCCGACCCTTTCATCCCCCGGGACAGAGCCTCCAATATTCATTGGATAGGAAGCCGAATGAGCCACGGAGCCGTTTTGGACGCTGTGGAAAAGAGAAAAATATCTTGCTTCTACTGGGAATCGAACCACATACCATAGTCCGTCTCTGTACTAACTATGCTATCCCAGTACACAAACAGCAAGTAAATCGCTGTAAAGCTGGAGACCCGAGTTGAAAGCGAACCAGCAGTGTTCATTCTTTCCCTGACCCGAGAATGGACTTGAAGCATGTATCTGACTTTCCCTTGAGGCAGGTCCCGTGAACAAGGCAAGTTCAGGGGCTGATGAGAGAAACCAAGGTCGGGTAGAGTACAACAATCAGCGTCACATGCAGTGTCAGGACGTATCAGTGAGATACATTGCAATTGGGGCGTCTCTCTGTACACTAGGTTCAAATGTGACGTAGTGCTCCCCTGTGTTCCACGTTCATGTGATTTTTGCATAAAATGAGCTCACGATCAGTTGTTAGCATTATCGGCCGAAAGTAATTATATTTATTTATTGGCCGCGCCATAGCTCAAGCGGTTAGTCGCCGGCTTCCCACCTCGGCGGCCCGGGTTCGATCCCAGGTCTGGCCAGGTGGGATTTGTGGTGGCGCTGGGGCAGGTTTTCTCCGAGTATTTCGGTTTCCCCTGCCAATCTGAATTCCACCAAATTCTCCATCATCATAATCACCCGGGGCAGGCTACAATAGGCGAATCAATGGCCGCCGTGCCGAGTCGACCCAGTAGGACTCCACCCCCACCCCCACTAAGCGAATTAAAAAAAAATATTTATTTGTTTACGGTTCGACCGCCCCTGTGTTCTAGTGGTCAGAGTTCCTGCCTCAAATCCACAGGTCTGGGTTCGATTCCCGGCGCTACCAGATATTTTGAGATGTAGTAGGTCTGGAACAGGGTCCACTCAGCCTCGTGAGGATAATTGAGGAGCTATTTCAAGGAAATAGAGGCTCCGGTCTAGAAAACTGAAGTTAACGGCCGTGGGGATTCGTTGTGCTGACCACGCGACACCCTCCAACCGCTAAGGTTTGCGCTAACTTCGCCGACAAGCGGCGGTCGCTCAGTCGGTATAGTTCGCTTGCGGACTAAAACCACGTAGTATCTGTTTACGGTTCATTTGACGTCGTCACTAGCCCGGGCTGTGTAGCTCTCCTGAGTGAACAATGAACCGGAAGAAAACCTTTTGTGACGCATTTCCGCCACTATGTCTGCTTGTGCCTGGAGTGACGTCGGAAAACCAAAAATGTCCTGTCAGGGTAATCGGGTCCTGCCCGACTTTCGAACCCGGGACTTTCCAAACATGAAGGGGAGCTATCCACTCCACCAAGAGGTTCGATGGTTCGATGTATGTAGCCTGTGCAGCTCAGTTAGTATAGTAACAGTGTGCCAACTGTCTGATATGCTAGTGTGGACCCTTTAAACGGGTCTAACGCAGCCAGAACGTGAAGATGGCCACTTTGTTAGTCTTCACTAGCCGAATCCTGGCAACGGATTTATAACAGTATCCCTGGCACTTCAGATCACACAAGAATTCTACTTTACACCGTCAAATGCCCTTTCTTGCCATTATTCTGCAAATGCCAATTCCAAAGACTCGACTCAGTTCAATTCCTCTGCTTACAATCTCATAACCCGGCAGCCTCGTCTCGAAACTCGACTCTTTACTTCGACTGTACTTTGTACTATACTCGACTACCCCTTTCTACTACTTTTTTTTATTGCTAGTGGGGTGGGACTAAGTCCCTTGTACTGCGGCCACTTCTGGCCTATTGTACCAGCCCCCAGATGATAGGTGAGGGTGATTGTGGAGCAATTGGTGGAATGAAGATTATCAGGGGAAACCGATGTACTCGGAGAAAACCTGCCCCAGCGCCACTTTGTCCTCCACAAATCCCACTTGACCAGAGCCGGGATTGAACCCGGGCCGCAGCGGTGGAAAGAAGAGACTAACCGCTTGAGCTATGGCGGGGCCTTTCTACTACTTAGTCGCGTCAGAGTCACTTTAGACTGCCGGTTTACCGTCAGTTAGTTCGTCTTGGCGACGTTCCCCTTGAGACTCACGGCCGGTAATTTTATTTTCAAACTGAACAATTGCGGTTATAGCCCTTATGTAACATCCTCTCTAACGACAGGATCGGTCTGTCGTTTACAACTACTTGTCTCGCCAGCGCAGTCATTCTGTGGTCCCAGTCTCGCGGAAATCATCGCCGTATTTTACTGTCTCAAATTCGAGACTACCCGACCTGGAGGGCCAGTTCCCCGTATTTACACTTCCCAGGAACAGGGGTTATACCCATAGGCACTGGGTCCCTGTGTCGTCGCCTCCTACGATTCGCACCGACCACACAGAAAACACAGCCTGTATTGTTGACATGGTGTTTACCGTGCCGTTGCATAGCAATGAATATACACTTCACAATATATCAGTCCTGCACACACGCAAAATTCACTGCAACAAATTTAACCGCGAATAAAATCGAACACTGATATCTTAGAATTAAAACGCGCTAGATGTGAACGGAGTGTACTTCCAAGAAATGGCGGCCAGTTCGTGTCCCAGCGAAAGTTACACGAGATTTGTGGTTACTCAGACTGCCTAATTCAAAATGAATGTATTTCCCTCGTGATCTTCATGTAGACAATTGTGTTGGTCCATCTCGAGAAAGTACAGTGTTGTTTGTTTACTGCAGATCTTACATCACGATACAACTATCAGCTTTTCTCATTCCGAATGTTTTGGGGTTTGAATCGCGGTCCATAAACTTAACGGAAGGTATTAGAGAGAAATGGTTCAAATAAATGCTGCAAAGATAAATAAAGCGCGTATTATATTTCCAGAAGGAGCCGGGATGACGTAGTCGGCATAGCGACTAGCTACGGGCTGGACGGCTGAGGGATTTGTGTTCGAGTCTCGGCAGGGTCAAGAATTTTCTCTTCTCCACGTTGTCCAGACCGGCTCTGGGGCCCACCCAGCTTCATGTCGAACGGATGCTGAAGACTCTTCTCCCGGGGGTAAAGCGGCCGGGGCGTGAAGCTGACCACCTCCAGGTAGTACAGGTAACGCTATTCCTGTAACATGCCGTGGAGGCGCATAGGGTTGTGAGACGTCGAGGCTCCCGCATTTTCTAGGTAACCGGCTCAAAGATTGCGATTAGGTCGTCAGCCTTACGCGCCAAGCTATCTCTCTAACATGCCGTGGAGGCGCATAGGGTTGTGAGAGGTCGAGGCTCCCGCATTTTCTAGGTAACCGGCTCAAAGATTGCGATTAGGTCGTCAGCCTTACGCGCCAAGCTATCTCTCTAACATGCCGTGGAGGCGCATAGGGTTGTGAGACGTCGAGGCTCCCGCATTTTCTAGGTAACTGGCTCAAAGATTGCGATTAGGTTGTCAGCCTTACGCGCCAAGCTATCTCTCTAACATGCCGTGGAGGCCCATAGGATTGTGAGAGGTCAAGGCATTCAGTTCTTCAAAAACGGCGTCACATACCAGACAGTAGTAGTTACTTGGCTTATTCTTCGACTGTGAAGCTGGAGCACTGTGTTCTTTCGAAACGTCGGTGAACTAATACCGGGCTACATGGCGTCATATCGAAAGATCGTACCGTCTTTTGGGATATGACGCCGTGTAGCTGGGTACAATTCTACTGATGTTTCAGTAGAACCTTCTGCCTCAGTCTTCAGAACATAAGGGTAACCAAGATGCAAGATGTTCCTCCGAAACGTCGGTAAGCATCTGCCTAACTACAGAGTGTCGATCCTTCGAAACGTCCATAGCGATCTATGGAAATTGAACATATTTTGTGACAGGTTGTTTCTCAAAGTGGGAAGTACTAGGTGTGATGCGGCAGTTCAGGATGACTGGGGATGCGAGGAGCTGTAGATCCGGACGGACCGGATTTTGGGAGGCTGGGGAGAAACTCGCGGAGTGCCACTTGCTCGTACTCTTCCATTCCCCTCACACCTCCCTGCCGTAAGCTCCCAAGCCATCACCCGTTTTTACTCGTGTTCCTGTTTTCCTGCTTTGCCTTCCTTTCGCTTTCACTGCTTTGTTCGTGTTTTCATTTCATCTGCTTTTTCTTCATCCTTGTTGTCGCTGCTTGCAAGAACACGATTGGAAGTGACGGCCTGCTTAACTAGGGAAAGGTTATGATAAGCCGTGAATAAAGAATGCTGTGAAGAGTTTGTCTTCTGGGATATAACACCGCGTAGTCCGGTGAAAATTCAGCGGACGTTTCGCAAGGACATATAGCCTCCATCTTCATGGTCCAAAAGTAAGCGAAGCGAGAGAAACCACCAAAAATCAAGCAGCTGTTTCTTCTCATTTGTTGCTTGTTTGTCTTATTTCTTAACCCTGAAAGTGGTTTCAGTAAGTAAACCTCGATGTACTTCTACCGGACTACACGGCGTCAGCATCCAACAATATAGTACTCTTCACGCGATGAGTTCTGCTAGAGGTAAAAAGGTAAAGGTATCCCTGTAATAGGTCTTGGAGGCGCATAGGGTTGTGAGACGTCGAGGCTCCCACATTTTGTCTAGAGTCTAGACAATCGATTCACAGATGGCGGTGAGATTGTCAGGCTTACGCGCCGGCCGCCCTTTACCCCCCAGGAAGATCCCTGGTACTCATTTCTGTTAGAGGCTCAGTCGAAGCCAGGGCCATAGTGCGGCTGGAAGGATTAGGTAAATTGAAAAATCCAATCACCTCATCGGGAATCGAACCAGCCACCTTCCGGCTTGTAGCATAGTGCTTGAACCAACTACGATACCGCGTGCCCCCGTTCTGCCTATGGAGTCTACCAAATTATCTAAACGATTAATAATTTAGGAAATTAGTTTTGAATTCGGTGCGATATACCAGAGGTCCTAATCGCAAAGCAGAAGAAAAATATTTCAAGAGTTAATAGCCATTGGTTATGCCGTAGCTCAGGCAGCTAGGCGCTGGCTTCTCGCCATGGAGGCCTGGTTTCAACCACGGGTGTCTTCCTGTGAGATTCCGGTTAGAAAAATTCGTATTGGAGCGGGCTTTTCTGCTAGGTTCTTCGGTTGTCTCTAAATCATCATTCCATCATGGGTAGTTCTGTCTTGTAGGATGTAACGCCGTGTAGTCCGTCGAAAGTAAAGCGACGTTTCAGAAGAACATGTCTGCTTGCTATCTGCTTCATGCTGGTTTCATGTCCTGGCGTATTCTTCGACCCTGAGGCTACATGTTCCTCCGAAACCTCTGTTGACTTTAATGATCTACACGACGTTATATCTCAGAAGATAGAACTCTTCATAACCACCGGTGTCAGAACCTCAAATTTTACATCCCTCCGTTGCTCCATACTGATCTATCAACCCTGCCCCTGAAATGTAGTATAGCTCTGATCAGGCAGCACATTATCACATCCTTGTGGCTCCACTTGGCTGGGTACGGGGTGAGGAAGTTCGGCCACAGTCACGAGGCACTGCGCCGCCCATGAGCGCCGTGGTTAGCCTGTTACAGCAGATCACGGATCTGCCCAAGGTTAATGCGGAGAAGTGACAGTCGGGTCACGATCTGGCGCGCTGCAGCCTGTCTGCCTCTGATACAAACGCGTTTCGTCCTTCCTTCCTTCCATTGTATATTTATTTCCTTCCTTACAGGCCCGCAGGGGCGTCTCGCATCTACACGAGGTGACCCTAACTCAATAATGCTCAGTCATTCATTCGCCTAGTAAGGGCTCAAGTTTGGGAGCCGAGAATGCTCAGTCGACATAGCGACTAGGCTACTGACTGCACAATCAAAAAATCCGGGTTCGATTACCGACAGGGGAAAGTTTGAACTATACAATGTTATTATAATGATAAAATGTAAAATTGTCCCTGTGATTAATAATAGGTATAATTCCTAAATTCTTGACCTCGGCACCAGATGGGATTGAGCAGCTTCAAGCCCCTGCCGCTCTATCCCCAGGTAAGGAACCCCAGATACCTATTGGATAGGAGGCTGGGTGGGCCCAGAGCCGATCTGGACGCTGAAGAGTACATTTATATCTTTGACCCTGCTGGTAATCGAACCCCTGCCGTCCAGTCCGTCGCTATATCGTCTCCCGTAGCTCTACCAGTACTAAATAAAAATATCACGTTCTTGAGGCATATCCAGCGTTATTTTAAAATTACTATCATGGCCTGTAACGGTTTACCCTTTCTCAAACGTATCTCTACAAGAACGACGAGCGGACAGCGCCCGCGAACCTTCAAAGCAGAAAAATGTCTTTGTTTCCCTAAAATGTAAGGAGCCGGGATAGCTCAGTCGGTATAGCGACTGGCTACGGGCTGGACGACAGAAGAGTCGGAGTTCGAATTCCGGTAGGGTCAAGAATTTTCTCTTCTTCATGCCGTCGAGACCGGTTCTGAGGCCAACCGGACTTCCTATCCAATGGGTACCGGGGGCTCTTTCCCCGGGGGTAAAGCGGCAGGGCCGTGAAGATGGCCACTCACCTTCAACTAGTGCCGATGTCAATAAAATATGGATCTATACATCCACTCCCCCATACGTCTTCATGTCGTAGTGTTTGATTAGTTAAGCACAGGGAAAACTTTACCTTACCCCCTAAAATGTTGTGTCCCTCCCTACTGCTCCCCCTCCCCCGCTCTCTCCATGGGACAGAAGAGTGACAGAAACATCTAAACAACATTATTCACATCTTCTGTTTAAGAAAAATCCAGGGGAAGCTATTCGTGTCGGACCCAGTACTGATGCCTCATGGCAGCTACATTGCAGACAACTCCTTCGATCCGTATGAACGGCTCTTGATAAGCGAGAATGGGTTGAAACGTCACAGAGTGGGGTCCGTCGAACCACCCTGAAGTCAGACTGTATCTGAGGAAGAAAAATGGATTTCCGGTCATAGTCTTTGTGTGATATCATTAGGAAATTGTTCATTGCATGACAAAGGTTGAGGTTTCTGCTTTTACACATATCACGTCATCCTGCTGTCGGCTCATCACAGAGAAATATGTTGCAAAGATTATGTAGCAATTTGACTGGTCTCTGTAGAAGCGAAGTTCCACGTCCAGCGATAGAATTCATCAGAACCAGTTCGGAAGACTGCAAGTTGACATTTCGGTGTGTGTAGGGACAACATGTGCGGGGTATATCGTAACAGTGTAAGGAAATTGCGTCATCTCAGATTACTCGAAGGCACGGCGTCACACGGCTGCAATGTGACCACAATCAGCGTCTCTGACGCTTACATTTCCTGCGTTTACAAATTCTTTCTCTTACTAGACCGCACTTAACACTGCATTTCATCTCTTCAGTGTCACGAAAAAAAATTGGTGGACAAAAAAACACGTACTTATATAAATGTGTTTAAACGAAACGTATAGTAAAGTCCGTGTAGGTAAACATTTGTCTGATAAATTTCCTATCCAGAATGGTCTAAAACAAGGAGATGCTTTATCGCCACTCCTTTTCAACTTTGCCTTAGAATATGCAATTAGGAAGGTCCAGGGAAACCAGGTGGGACTGAAATTAAACGGGACACATCAGCTGTTGGTCTACGCCGATGATGTGAATCTATTGGGTGATAATGTAGATACCATAAAGAAAA
>NW_019743656.1:3074260-3107637 GCF_002891405.2 Cryptotermes secundus
ACAGATGTTTTGAAAATGTGGCACAGTTCGGATATCTTGGAACAATGATAACAGATCGAAACCTGATTCAGGAGGAAATTAAGGGGCGATTGAACTCGGGTAATGCTTACTGCCATTCAGTCCAGAACCTTTTGTCTTCTCGTCTGTTGTCCAAATACATAAAAATTAGAATATACAAAACTATAATTTGCCTGTGGTTCTGTATGGGTGTGAAACTTGGTCTCTGACATTAAGGGAGGAACATAGACTGAGGGTGTTTGAGAACAGGGTGTTGAGGAGAATATTTGGACCGAAGAGAGATGAAGTGACAGGAGGTTGGAGCAAACTGCGTAATGAGGAGCTTCATAACTTGTACTCTTCGCCAAGTATAATTAGAATGATCAAGTCAAGGAGGATGAGGTGGGCAGGACATGTAGCACGAGTGGGGGAGACGAGGAATGTGTATAGGATATTTGGTGGGAAAGCCAGAAGGAAGGAGACCACAGGGAAGACCAAGGCGTAGGTGGGTGGACAATATTAGAATGGATCTTAGAGAGATAGGATGGGATGGTATGTATTGGATAATCTGGCTCAGGATAGAGACCAGTGGAGGGCTCTTGTGAACACGGTGATGAACCTTCGGGTTCCATAAAATGCTGGGAAATTCTTGAGTAGCTGCAGAATTGGCGGCTCCTCCAGAAGGGCTCAGCTCCATGAGTAAGAAAGTAAGTTAAGGAAAAGTCAGGATAGCTCAGTCTGTACGGCGGTGGGCTACGGGCTAATCTGCATTCGATTTCCGACAATGACAACAAACTTTTCCCACCCACATCAACCAGACCATCTCTGGGGCCCACCCAGCCTCCTATACAATGGATACCGGGGATCTTTCCTTGGGGTAAAAGCGGCCAGGGACGTGAATCTGGCCATTCAACTGCATGTAGTGCTCACGTTGAGAATACATGGAGCTATACCTCCAGTCCCTCATACGTCTCCATGGCATGATGCTGAACTATGAATGTTCTCATGTTACGCGCTGGGCGTGTTTGTTTTTGAGCTGTCAAATGATACATTCGTTCGAGAGCAAACTTCATATCAGGGATAGAATGGAATTGCTACACTCTGGACATGAACTCGGACTCACCAGCCAGCGAGGTGTTATATAAAACTGTCGTTTTCCAGGAGGATACTTTCAGGAAGACTTTGGTTACTTTTTGTTACTTCTTGGAACCTGTTACTTGTGAGGAGGGAATCCATCTGGGTTTGTAATTAGACAGATGCGTTGTCGACCTTGAGACAATTTACGTATTTTAGTACCCGTACATGCTTGCATAATTATAATACAAATGGGGAAATTATACCTTTAATATGCATAACAAGGAAAGCATGTCAGAAGTGTTGCAGGGAAACTCCAGGACGTCAAGAATCGCCTGTCACGTATTTCAGAATACAAGAGGATAGACTGCCAAGTCAGTGCAACTCACGTGAAAGTGGTTTCACCATCCTCGGCTTCAGTTGCCAACATGCCCCTGTGTGTTTTCCTCAATTGCTGCCTCAATCACATTATCCCTCGTAAGAACTCCAGCACCGTCCGACTCTAAGGATCATTGTCTGACATTCACGTATTGTCCACGCAGTTTGCCAGTTTAGGATGCACTGTTGCTCCCTCACAGTGCCCTACCTCCGTTTCTACTCTTCGACGTTTTGCGGTTGAAATGAAGAGTTCATAACAGCGCTACATTCCTTTCCCAGAACTGCAATTTGCTACATCGTGTGTTGTCTGGCCCAGGGATCGTTAAATCGCTATTCCTGTACAGTAGACAACCGTTCTTACCACAAGTGTTCGTCCGTCGATTTAAATTCCAGTGCAGAACTTCAAATTAGGTCACGGCAGCTTCCTATCACATCCTTTCCATACTGTTGTTGGCCACTGTATAATCTTCGCAATTGAAACATTCGTTAAATAACCGAAATATTAACCTTTTAACGCGTGATAGACATTAGGGAATTTTGATTTTATGTTTAATGGTGAATTGTATAATTATGGGGTCCTCCCGAGAGAAGGGATTTAATTTTCATGAATTCAGACCGGGAGGGATGCATGAGAAGCAAGCAGTAGCAACTTGAATCTCAGCAAAGTTCTTGAATAACGAACTCCAAGGAGCTGAGCCCTTCTCGAGAAGCCTCTAGTCGCTCAGCAGCTCAAGAATTTCCAAACATTTTATGGAAACCAAAGATTATTTTGTGTCCACAAGATCCATCCACTTGTTCCTATCCAGAGCCAGATCAATTCATGCCATACCACCCCATCCTGCCTAAAATCCATTTTCTTGAATATAGAAAACAAACAAACAAAAAAAATCTGATGGCCGGTCGCAGAGCATTCCGGCAAACAAAATTAAGAAGTTCTGTAACATGTGTGGTTTGATGGTGTCAAACATTATTCGTCGTTTATAACAATATATTTATATGAAATATACTTAACAATATATAAAAATAATTTCCTCTCCCACAGCGCACACACTGTAAGTCCATCATGCCACGAACATAATATATATATAAATTCAGTCCGCACCTCACAGGAAACACATTACGTCTCGGCTACAGAGCCAAACCGGTTAATGCTGTTTGGGGAATCAATCGCTGTTTATTGTGAGAACCATACGGAACACACTGTGGGCAGAATGCAACTCATCTCGCCGTCTGCTTCTGCTTACTTCCTTGCTTGCATGGCTCATTCTTCGATGATGAAGAGAACTTCCTTCAAAACATCGATCTCCCTCCGAAATGCACGGCATTAAACCCCAGAACGTACTCTACAACGGATCGTTCTTAAGGCGCGTCCACATTACGCGTGCTCGTGCTCGTGCTCGTCGGGAGACGCGTCTGGCTTTTACTTGTGCTCGCAAATCTTCGTCCACACTACTTCAGATGCTCGCCAGGCTTCGGCACGTGAGGGTCCGTATATTTACTCGTAGTGTGTATAGGCTGTAGTCGTATTTTAATTTATTGGCTATAGTTTTTAAATTAAAAATTTTAAATTTGCTCGTCTCGTGACTTGTCATATTGTCCGCAGTACTCGCGAGCATAGCGAGTCACACGAGCACGAGTAATGCGGACGCAACTTTAGGGATTTCACTCTTCTCCACAGCATCCAAACCGGTTCTAGGGTTCTCCAAGCCTCCTTTTCAATATGTACTAGGGTGTGTTTCCCCGTGGATAAATCGGCCGGTGAGTGAAGCTGACAGCTCACCTTCATCTTGTGCCAACAATGCATGGATCTGTAACTCCACTTCCTCATACGTCTTCATGGTATGATGTTTAATCAGTAAGACAGAGATTAGGTCATAGTGATGTGGTGTGCTTAATTAAGCACAGAGGCAAATTTACTTTTGCTTTGTTCTGTCCACTTTTTGAACATTGCACAGCGTTACGTCATAACCAGACACCTCTACAGAATACAGGTGAATAAGTCATTAAAGTGTACAGGGACACTGGTTTCGTACCTTCAAGGACGAGAGTCTTAATTGAAAGCCTCTCATCATCGAGCCTGTTTATCTCGTCTTGAGTGTCTCTCATGATTTCGTTACTTTATGCGCCAACCGGCGGGGAAGCGCGTAGCTACTTAGGCGATGTGCTTAAAGGCCAAGGTTGAAACTACATTCAGGCGATATAAAACAAGAAATCGTGACGACCAAGAAAATAAAAAAAAAGCAAACAAAAGAATGAAAATTGCATCATCTCGCGCCACCAGCAGACAATAGTCACGAGGGGGAGGCAAGTACAAGAGGTGTAAGAAAAATACGGAAGGTCCTTGAGTTTGTCGAAAAGAATTCCTAATTAGGGAAATAGTGTATTAACAAAAAAAAAGCATTAAGAGTGAAGACTTCTATGATATAACATCGTGTAGTCCGTTGAAAGTCAACCGACGTTTTAGAGGAATATTTCGCCCTCATTTTTAGGTTCGAAGAATTAGGTTGCAAGCAGAGCCCAGGCGATATGTTCCTCCGAAACGTCGGCTGACTTTCAACGGCCTACACGGCGTTACTATCTCAGAAGATAAAACTCATAACCACCGCTGAGAGACTGCATGCAGTAAGGGTGTCTGAGAACGAATGCTGAGGAAAATATCTGGACTTAAGAGGGATGAAATAATTCAAGGCTGGAAAAAACTGCTTAATGAGCTTCGTACTTGTACCCTCAAACAAATATAATTAGGGTGAGCTTATGACGGAAAGATTAATCTTCTGCCTTCGCAACCGTGAATCAGCTCTCGGTCTTGCTAGCGAACGACCATTATTTCGTCGTGCACATCCTTACAAACAGTTCGGTCTTGCTAAAGGGTTGCAGACGTTTTTATCAGGGAAGCAGACAAAAGATCCTGGAACGAAATCCTTTTTTCTCTGAAAGCTGTGGGGGTGGGAGTTGTGACGCTGTGTAGTAACAGGTGGTGGGGGGGATCAACGGCCCATACATCCCTCCCCGACAAGGAAATATCTTTTGAGGTCAGGAAAACATGAGGGCTACGAGTGGCATAAAAAGAAATCCTTCCAAGGGGGCTCAAAAATGACCGTAAGAAAAGGTTCAGTCAGTGATGGCTATCAAGTTACAGAACATCCTACACTGTCCAATCTCATGTACAAACGGCAGGTCCAAAAGGCATCTCCCTCTTTCCTGTCTGTCCGTGCTGTGGAATCCTACGTCTTCACATAGTATAGTCTAGTAGGTGGGTATCGATGTTTCAAAAGAATATACAGTTTCCATTTTCAGGGTACCGTAATAAGAGAGCCAGAAAGTTCCGCCGAAATAGTGGTATGTTTTTACCAAACTTCACGGCATCGCATCCCAGAAGCGTATAATCTTAATACAGTCTGAATCTTGGCAGGAGACTCAGACAAGAAACATGTTCACGATATATGAATACATTTTTTTTTCAAATGTGACTATATGTTATTGTGTACAGCCCACTGATTTTGTTGATAATTTATTGTCAACGTAAATGCCATTGAGTATCTAAGTGACCGGTGACTGGAGAAAACTGCGTAATGAGGAATTTCATAACTTGTACTTGTCCTTCATCAGTTATTAAATTACACATTGTACTTTGTAAGGAATTTTAAATATATTGTCACGTACATGAATGACTCGACGGGATTTTGGATTGCAGGTTGTTTTTATTGACCACTTTTAACACACGACTCATAATTACACTTAATTATAGCGTCATTGATGATCTCCACGCTTTACAAATCACAAGGGCTATTCTTTTACAGCCCCCAGGGTCTTCACAAATAGTTGCCTAGTGACGGTTTCTAATAATGGCTGTTCCATTGCTTCCGAGCTCAAGTCCTCTCTGAACTGCGGCTCCCTTACAACTGTCACGTCCTCAGAGTTAGAGTCAGAATTAGTTCGTCTTGGCGCCAAGCCCCTTGAGACTCACAGCCATCCCTTGTTTTCAAATGAACCCTTGGGGTCATAGCCCTTATATAACATCCTCTCTGACAAGAGGATTGGGCTGTCCTTTACAATTGCTGTTGGCCTTCGCCAGCGCAGACATTCTCCGGTCCGGGTCCCACGGGACTCATGATCATATTTTACGGTTTCAGATTCGAGACTCCCCAAACCTGGAGAGCCAGGTTCCCATGTCTATATCAGCCAGGAACAAGGAGGCCCGGTTATAGCCCCAGGCACCGGGTTCCCTTTTCGTCGCCTTCTACGACTCGCAGGGCTACAGTGGAAGTCTTCTTTCTAACCCTCCTCCACACGGGCACTGCCACTTCTTGCTTCAGTTGTCCTCCTTATAAGCTTTTTGCACGGATCGAGTAGAAAACACCGTTCCCAACAGTACCTCCATTGTTGCATGCCTATCCGTTGCCACGGAAAAGCGTTTACCGAGCCGTTGCATAGAAACGACTCTACACGCTACAATATTAATCATATTAATTCTACCTGATGAGTTCTGTCTTCTGGGATATAACGCTGTGTAGTCCGTTGAAAATAAATCGACGTTTCGGAGTGACATCATCCATTTTTTTGGTTAAGAATAAGCCAAGGGGGAAAAAACAGCGTGGAGCAGGTAGCAAGAGAACGTGGTTTCTTGCTTGACTTACTCTTCTATCCTGAAAATATAGGCGACGTATTCCTCCGAAACGTCGGCTGACTTCCAACGGACAACACGGCGTTATATCCAAGAAGATATAATTCTTCATAAGCACCGTTGTTGAGAACATCTGATTCTACGAGAGAAATATATCTTGCCTCTGCCGGGAATCGAACCCCGATTGTCCAGTCGTCCAACCCGTGCCGTAGTCTCTACACCGTCTGGCGATGCTGACTGTGAGATGCGGCAGTGTTAGGGAACTGGAAATGTTTTGAAGAAATCTGAGGATGGTTTCTGGAGGGTTGGGACCCCCAAACGAACACAGATTCCATCTCTCCCCATCCTTAAGGGATATAATGGCCTGGCGAGGCCAGTGCAGTTTTGCGTCCTCCTTCAGCCTACTTTAATGTGACTTTTATATTTCTCTTTTGCTTTTAACATTTTAAAGCTTGTAAGTCTTTGTTTCCGTATTAACCAATCCAAAAATATCGACCCACTCACAGACTTGAGTGGGATATGCCTTACTTGCTGGGATATTTGATCACAATATCTATGAGGATAATATTAAGAATAAGAATTCCTATCTTATGGGCTTGGCTTATCCTTCAACCCTGAAGATGGAGACGACAAGTTCCTCCGAAACGTCAGATGACTTTCAACAGACTGCACGGTGTTATGTCCTAGAAGCAAGGACTGTTCATAACCACCGTTGTGAGAACCTAAAATCCTACAATTTTAACCAGAAGTTCTGTGAAGAATTTATCGCCTACTTAGAAAACGAAAAAGAAATTGGGTTGGGACAAACAGACAGCAAGGAGATTTCATGCAAGGTAAAAGGTAAAGTTATTCCTGTGCTTAACTATTTAAGCATTACTCCGTCAAGCCACATGCGGGAGTGGAAGTATAGATCCACGTATTCTTCACCTCGGCACCATTTGGTAGTGAGGCATAGCAGGCTAAAATAATCTCAAAGAAACTGAATTGCCGAAAATAGGGGCAATTGGCGGGGAAAGGACAATGAACTGTTGTGTCCCGTAGGAAGTGGGGAATTTCAAGACTAGCTGAGCAACTACCAGGTTCCCAAGATGGACTCTGCTTCAAGTTCTGTTCTAAGTTATATACGGTTTAACGAGATGGAAAGCTAATTAGAAATATTACGGATCTTTGGATGGCCACCACTGATGGGTTTTTGTGAACACGGTGATGCAACTTTCGTGGCCCCCCCAAAAAAGTGGATTTTTTGAGCGACTGGCAGCTTCTCAGGAAGGATGCAGTTTCATGGAACTAGTTTAGGATTAAGAAAGAGATGGCCATGGCTTATTTAAAGATATTCTCCCGGAATTTGCCTCCAGAACGTGAGGAAAACCAAGAAGAATACGCAGATAGCATGTAATTCTGTCGAGATTCGACCCATGTTCCTACTAGATACAAGTCCAAAGCGTTATGAATACTCCACTCCGGCCGGATGGACTATTGACTCTGAAGGTTCGCATTTCACAGGGGTAGATACTATTGCTAAGGTACAGGTTTCACATCTCGGTCAGGAAAGCCGCTATTCAGAAGTGTTTCACCCATTTCCACGATATCAGCATACTTAATTCTGGAATAGCATAGCGATAGCAGTCAAAGTTAAGTCATGCATGGGCTTAATTAAGCACCACGTATGGGGGACTGGAGTTACAGCTCTAACTTCGGTACTAGGTGGAGGTGAGTGGCCAGCTTCACGCCCGGAAAAAAGAACCCCCGTTACTTATTCTACAGGAGGGAGGCAGGGCACGCGGTAGCATAGTTGGTTGAGGCACTATGCTAAAAGCCGGACTGTCGCTGGTGCGATTCCCGATGAGGTCATTCGATTTTTCAATTCACCTAATCCTGCCAGCCGCACTAGTGTCCTGCGGTCGATTCAGATTCTAACAGAAATGAGTATCAGGAATCTTCTTGGGGGTAAAGGGCGGCCGGTGGTTGAGGATGATAACCTCACCGCCATCTGTGAACCGATTGACTAGAAAATGTAGGAGCCACGACGTCTCACGACCCTATGGGCCTCCATGGCCTCTTACAGGGATAGCGTTACCTTACCCATAATACAGGAGGTTGAAGCCCCAAAGCCAATCTGGACGCTGTGGAGTGGAGAAAAATATTTTGCCCTCCTAAGAGTCTGACCCGGTATATTTGGTCGTCCAGCCCCAAGTCCAGTTGTTATGACAATAGAGGGTGCTTATGGAAGTCTCAAATGTCATTAAATTTGTGATATTAGAACACGAAAGTTCAGCGGCACCGACGCAGGAGACAGAAGTTCGATCCGCTGTTTTGGCTGGTTCATTACAGGAAATTGTTCCCCGTAGACTTTCTTTCAGTAAGCCCACTGTCTAGATCAGCGCCTTGCGACACAGGCGGATGTCAGCGTTTTCGTACTGTTCGCTAACTGCAGCTGAAATCAAAATCAAATTCTGTTAGTTTTCAGCGAGTATTGTCTTCGGAGTAACAAAAGACAGTACTCGCTGTCTAGAAAATGTGGGAGCCTCGACGACTCACAACCCTATGGGCCTCCACGGCCTGTTACAGGGGTACCTTTACCTTAATTACTTACTTACTGTCTTCTGAGTTGTAAGGCTACGTAGTCCCTTAGAATATCACCGATGTTTCGGACAAGCGTACTGCCTCCATTATCAGGGTCGAAGAGTAAAGTAAGTAGCAGTACGTTCTTCCTATCACTCATGGAGCTGAGCCCTTATTGAGAAGCTGCCAATTGTGCAGCTACTCAAGCACTTCCCAGCATTTTACGGAACCCGAAGGTTCATTACCATGTTCACAAGAGCCTTCCACTGGCTTCTCTCTTGACCCAAATCGATCTAGTCCATTTCATCCCATCCTATCTCTCTAACATCCATTTTAATATGGTCCACCCACCTGCGTCTTGGTCTTCCTAGTGGTCTCTTTCCTTCTGGCTTTCCCACCCGTATCCTATATGCATGCCTCTTCCCCCATTCGTGCTACATGCCCTGCACATCTCATCCTCCTTGACTTTATCATTCTAATTACACTTGGCGAAGAGTAAAGTTATGAAGCTCCTCATTATGTAAACAGTTCTCTCCAACCTCTCGTCATTTCAGCTCTTTTCGATCCAAATATTCTCCTCAGTACCCTGCAAGCAGATCACCATTCTAATCTTTCACTAAGTTACTTCTAGGTAGGTAACCCCTCGTAAAGTCATTTATTCCTTTATACAGGTCTCTAATATCCTTGTTTTTACTTTTCGTTGCAAGCTAATCAATTTTGTCTTTCAGATATTCCCCCTTTTTATTCCTGAAATGTCTGCTTGTTTCACGTCTTTTTTTCTTTCCTTGGCACTACAGCCCCAGTGGGCCTAGGCCTACCTCCATGAACTTCTCCCTTGACTTCGGTTTTTCTAGATCTTACACATACGGTAGGACTCCTTGGGCGGGTGATCAGCTCGTCGCAAGGCCTGTTTCACGTCCTACACATATATTATTCAGATTATCCCCATTTAACTCGCTTGGATTTTGTAACCACTGCAGTTTGGCTTGTTTCCTTTGGTCTAATAATTTTGAGCATCCTTCATAGAACCATGGCTCATGCTTCTTCAGTTCACAATAACCTAGACTCTCCTTGGCAGAAATACTGACCAGTACCACCAGGTAGTGGTCAGTATCACAATCTGCTGTCCTCAACGATCGGACATCAAGTATACTTGAATGGCGTCTCCTATTTATCAAAATATGATCAATTTGATTGTGCGTCTTTCCATCAGGAGATGTCCAAGTAAATTTGTGGATGTTATGATGTGGGAACATTGTACTTTTGACAGTAAGATTTTCTGATGTGGCAGGCTACTACTCTTAACTCCATTATCGGAACTAATTTCGTGCGAACTCGTTCCCAATTGTTGGTTTGAAAATGTCTTCCCTNTGCTTCTTCAGTTCACAATAACCTAGACTCTCCTTGGCAGAAATACTGACCAGTACCACCAGGTAGTGGTCAGTATCACAATCTGCTGTCCTCAACGATCGGACATCAAGTATACTTGAATGGCGTCTCCTATTTATCAAATAAGGCATCATATCCCACAAAATAGTACTTTGCATAGAAAACGCTGTGAGAACCTCAATCCAAAATTTTGTTTCGCTATCTTGTTCCTCTCTCTCGAAGTTAATATAATGTCTACGTTACGGGCAGGATGACCGGGATATCAGGGTTCAAGACCCGGCAAAGGCAGAGGTGTTTCTGTTCTCCCAATCGTCCAGACTGGCCCTGAGTCCCATCCAAGGATCGGGAAGTGAAGCTGCTGTCCTGAGCCAGGTTAATCCATTCTATATCGTCCCATCCTATGTCCTTTAAATCAGTTTAAATATTACACTTTTATCTGTGTCTAGATCTTCCTATTGTACTCTTTCCTTCAGATTTTCATACCAAAATTTTGTAAGCATTTGTCATATCATCCATGCATGCAGAATTCCTTGCCATCTGAAACAGGACCAGCAATACATCTCTGAGATGCGAGATTTTTGAGATGATGTTTTTGTGGGTGTATAGTAAGCCATTCCGTTTGGAAGGAAATAAAAAAATGCAAGGCACGATGTTTTGGAAACCCAAACCGCCCCTCATGAGAGCCATGAGGGTCGAGTGTCCCCAGCCTCCGTTTCGGGTTGCACTGTTGCCATATTAGCCACCTGTTTCTCCCATCTGCAGTTTCTTTCTTTTCTTTGCGGACAGAATAACGGTGGTCTCCACCGACCCCCACCTTGCAGTTGGGGAGGATGGTGAAATCAGTTACTGACTAACAAACAGAGACTTGCTTGAAGAACTAGTAACAGCGCAGCCAGCCAAGACATTCTTGGTATTGTCTGGAAGGCGAAGATTCATTACAGTGTTCACAAAAGGTCGCCACTGGATCCTAGCTTGAGAGAAACAGATGCGTGTCCTCAGACCACTTTTGCCTACTGTCCGAAAATGAAGAATATTCAAGGGGAAATTTTGACAATTCCCAGGGCCATATTGCGGCTGGAAGTATTAGGTCAGTTGTAAAATCCAATGACCTCATCGGAACCCACGACCTTCCGGCTTGTAGCATGGTGCGTGCCCCCCCCCCAATATTTTTCTAATAAGAAATTACACATTCCAAGAAGTCGCAAATGTCACTTGACCTCGGTCAACCACAATATTCTCTGTAACATATTTTCCTTATTTCGGAAGGAAAGACAAGCCTGTGGTATTACCGTGGATCTGAATGTCAACATTGAAAATGATACTGACGTCATCCTTCAAGAGACGACCCAACACATTTCCAGTCTTTGTCCTTATTACGAGAATAGCGGCCATTTCGTCCCAATGACCATAGAGTCATCTGATGAGAGACCCGGAAGATGGGCTTGCTCATACACGTAGTATATACGAGAGAGCACTGTGATCTGTAGGAGCCGGGATAGCGCAGTCGGTATAGCGAATGGCTACTGACTGAACGCCCGAAGAGTCGGAGTTCCAGTCCCGGTAGGGTCAAAATTTTTCTCTTCTCCACGTCGTCCAGACCGGCTGAGGCCCACCCAGAGTACCAGGGCTCTTTCCGCGGAAGCAAAGCAGCCGGGGCGTGAAGTTGTCCACTCACCTCCAACTAATGCCGAGGTAAAGAAAATGTGGAGCTATACATGCATTCCCCATACGTCTTCATGGCGTAGTGCTTAATTAGTTGACCACAGGGGCAACTTTACGTTTTTACTGTGGTCCTGTAAAACGCCACATCCCCAGTCTGTCTGAATACGAAGTGGCGGCTTTTGATATGCCGTCTGTTTATGCAGAGAGGCGTTGCAAGGCTCCTAGACTCTAAGACCGTAAAATTTGGTCATAATACCCGCTGGACCCGGAGCCAAAATGTCCGTGCTGGCGAGGACCAGCGGCAATTCACCCGACTGTCTGTCTATGTATATGGATTTGCGCCCCGCTAGCACACGAACGGATGAGTGGATTTTCTTCTTATTTTGTACTTAAAGAGTTTGTACTTCATATGTCTGTGCGCGGTGGTTATGAAAAGATTTTTCTGTTCTCCACAGCGTCTAGTCCGGTTCTGCAGCCCTCCCAGCTGCGGCGGCACTTTCTACGTGGCCGGAACGTGAAGCTGTCCAATCACTTCTTCATTCGCACTATACGGAGATAAGTGGTCATTTTCGTCTTAAGAATATACAGGCTCCGAATGCTTGGAACTGTACCTCAGTTCCTTGGTAGGTGCTTTAGTGCGTAGAGAACCAGTTGTGACTGTACCCTCTAGCCGATTATTGTAATTATGTTTATTTCTGCCACAATTTCCAAGAAATTTCTTAGTATCTGTCACGTCCACATTCGGCATTTTCCGTCTCGAGATTTATCTTGTAGCGTACTGTCTTCCGGGATGTGACACGGTGTAGTTTGGTAGATATTTTCCAACGTTTCGGAGAAACCCTCAGCTTCTCTCTGCAGGGGACTACGTTCTGTATCCCAGGAAATACTGATTCTCGTAGTCACCGCCAGGAGAACCCCAGCCCTCGCACCTGATTACCTCATGACCTCGCTGTACCCTGTGTCGGTGTAGGGCGCAAGGAATGACCGGGTCAAGGAAAGCATGCACACACAGAAACACTGATCAAGGTGGCTCAAGCAGAACTTGTATT
The DNA here is from genome assembly GCF_002891405.2 of Cryptotermes secundus. Taxonomy (NCBI): domain Eukaryota; kingdom Metazoa; phylum Arthropoda; class Insecta; order Blattodea; family Kalotermitidae; genus Cryptotermes; species Cryptotermes secundus. The sequence continues at coordinate 3,086,996 of NW_019743656.1, forward strand.
CGGGAAGTGCTCGGATCTCGGCCTGAACACAGGCTTTCTTGACTGAGGATTTTCGTAATTTTCCTCAATTCCTCCTGGAAAATTACAGGCCAATACCCCGTTCTTCCAAATACCTTCCAGTCCATTGATGACCAGTCCCCTTTCCATTCTCCACTATATAACCTGAGCTATAAACAGCGTCTTAAAATGAGCGACAAAGCGGACTGATTTTCGTGGAATTGTTTAGTGCGTGGAAAATGTTTTTCCTTCTTGGTGATTAATTTGTTTTGCGGAAGTAGGGACGCTCCTGGTGGCCACAATTGCTTCCTGTAACTTCATCCGCTTGGTGATATTACGTTGCAGTAGCTGTTCTTGGAAGTGCATCACTTTCCTGTGGTTTCCCTCTGCCTATCATTAACTGAATTAGGACTTTATCACTGTGAGGATGGGATGTGGTTACAACTGTTGGGCTCCTTCCTAGCACATGAGCTGGACAGCGAGGCCCCGGTACCCACCCACTCTGCCCTACCCTTAGGTTAGAAAGATAGCTTCTGTAGCTGGGATTGGCACTATTACGATGGCATGTCTGTTGTTTTCTAGGCGTTATTGTTCGTAACGTAATTAGTAAAGTCTGAAGAATTCTGGTCGGTTGTAACGCCGTGCAGTTCGGAGAAAGCCTGACGTTTCGGAGGAACATATCGCCTCAATATTCAGAATCGAAAAATTACATGAGCTTGCCGCATACTTCTGGTAGTTTCTTTCCTTAAAAGCCGCTGAAAACGGTGGCGGTATGTGTTTCGGAAACGTCGGGATGTCTCCGATTACGTGGGTGTAGAACCCAGAAGTCCGTAATCCTAATACTCACCTTCTGCGGATCCTCAGCAAACGAGTGTGGTGCTTGTGCTTAATTATTCTGTTCACTGTTTAGTAACGGCGTCAGAACAGGGACAGTACAACAAAATGTTCGAGACAGCTATTTCGGAATTCTAAATCTCTAGCATGTCTTATGAAATAAAGTTGCACAACATCTAAATAATTTTAATTATCTTTAAACGTTTAAAAATTTGTTTATTTCGAATAACGAAAATATTAAAACAATAATAGAGAATTTTCAGAAAATCAGACATTTTAAAAAACGAAGTCCCAAAATCTTTAAATTTCCGAAAAATTGAAAGCTTCTGGAATTTAGTTGTTCATGTTTTCCAAAGTGTGAATAATTTGAACATCTGATTAGAGATTTCAAGAGTATCAGTAATCAGCAAAGAGTTCAAAATTACAAGGCTCAATTTCGTAGTCTGATTGATATGAAGTGGTGTGATGCGTCAATATAATCATCATAACAGATCCTAACCTAACCTAACCTATCCGCACGCAACTGTGCCAGTAGCAGCTAGTGGCAGCGCAGTGGTCTGTTGGGCAAACCCAATCTAGCCTATTCTAACAACCTAACATTGCTCAATCTCACCAGTTGCTGCCCCATTAGAAGGGAGGTGCGCAGTTAAATGCGCAGTGGCATGCTGCTGGACGTTCATTGCTAGAATTGTCTCCCACATCAGAAGTTCGTGCTTCCATCTCTTCTTTATTAGTAATTTTCAGTTGTTGAAAACTATGACGTTAGGATGACCTTGAATGGCATATTGTTCATCCCGAGTTTCGTGATACTCGGGCAAGTGATTCAGAATCTACGTCTGAGACAGTTAAAATAGGCATTACCTCATAGCTCTATTACAAATGGCGTAGATAAATTTAGTTGGAAAATATGTCCGCAGAAATTATGTGCAGCTAATATTTGATTTGTTAATTGATATTTGGTTCTAAGGTAAATATTATACTGTGCAACTACAAGCTGGGAATTTCCCGATGCAGATGTTGGTATCCACTGATACTCAAGATGGATGACATGAATTCATAACAGAGAAACTGCAGATCGTTTCAATAGTTTTATTGAATTTTGAGTATGTAGACAGTATGAATACTGATGGACGTGTTCGCATTAATGTTAAATCTTATCGTAGTATATTACTTTCTTTGAAATACACGTTTTAAAGAATACAACACGTGTTTCGTTCTGTGCAATGGTAGTGTGTTTAAATAGTCTGTAATACGTAATATATTTGTGATTTATAAGATATTCCGTGTTTTCCCACACAACGTCATGGAGTTAGTCATGCAAGTATGAGTGGTGTGTTGTAGTGTTCTTGATCATGATAGAAATATATCAGGGAATCGAACGAAAAACAAGAAGGTTTTGTAGAGATGACTACATGCAACTCTAAGTCACGCGTGTTGAAATGTGAGGAGTGTGTGAAGCGATGTGTAAATGTGCCCAACAGCGAACAATTTTGAACAGCCCTAACCCAACCCACAGTATGTATAGGAAACTTGCCCCAACAACCCTGGGTGAATGTGGCGGAGCCCCAGTGACAAAATTATTTGTATAGCGAAATATGTTAAATTGTGGGAATTTTAAATGATTATAGTGTGTTATTAAGTTAGTCCGCCACACATCTCATACGATCTGAACTGGAATCGAACCCTAGCCGCCCTGCGATTGGAAGCCTGCGAGTGGCTGAGCTATGACATTCATCTATGCGGAATTAATGAAGCCCCATGCCATGAAGGCGTGTAGGGAACGGAAGTAAAGCTCCACCATCTCTAACCTGCGCTGGAGGTGAGTGGTGAGTTTCACTCCCCATTATTATTATTATTATTATTATTATTATTGTTGTTGTTGTTATTATTATTATTATTATTAGAGGAGGTGGGTTTCCCCATGCACGTAGACCAGTTATTGGTCCATTGTGCGTCCCCCTTTTAATTTCTACTGTCGCCATACCCTACCGGCACTGGTGCGTGCTATCAGCCCCGTTCAGTCAACGAGGTCGGCCGTCGGTACCTGATATTTCCCCCATCTACCAGAGGCACTGGAAACTACTTGGGTGGGAAATTGTTGCCTAATTTTGCTCAGAGGTCTCCTAGAGACATGAGGATCTTTTACGTGCCGTAAATCTACGACACGGGACCCATGGCTTAAAGTCCCTCCCGGAGGACTTGTTCCCTGAATTTTTCCGCCCTTAAAAATTCCACGACCTCCACCGGGTTTGATCCCGCGTACCTTGAGTCATGAGGTGGGAACGTTACCCCTAGACTACTACGAAACGTCGTTTTACACAATATCTACACGGCGCCAGATCCCAGAAGACGGCATTCTTCATAGTCACCGCCGTGAAAACCTCAAATCTTACAGAAGAATCTCTGACTCCTGTCGGGAATTGAACCCCGGTTTCTCGGTCATCTAACCCAGTGCCTAGTGGGCGCTTCGTATATACGAGGTCTGGTGCTCTCGCAGCTGGCTGTGTACGTAAGTAAGAGCTCGGGGTCACATTTACTGCCTGTTTTTAGCCCACTTTCTTCAGGAAAGAAAATAGGCTTGTGAGATCAGTATGGTGCCTGTATATGTCTCTTTTTTTAGATGATTATACCAGCCGACTGATTTTCACGAAACTTTGTTTCAACATAATGTCATCAGTGTCCATTCCACTGTTGCACTTCCTGTTTTCATACACTCAATAACAATAAGTCGGACGAGCGAACTTATGAGGTGTGGAAGGGCCTGAAATGGTGTATGGCGAAAGACTCTATGAGTATGGATAGTCACGAGGTTGTGTTGCATGTACAGTAAATCACGCAAAGTTGCGGCCGCGCTGAACTGTTATTTATCTTTGCGTTTATGGCAATAACTAACGAAACATTGGAACCAGACATCTGGAATTTGGTAATTAAATAGACCATAAACTTATCTACAAACTGTGTGAAATATTTGTAAGTCAACAAGTACAAATATGGCAACAGTGCGAAACGTTGAGGTTATGTCCAACAAAGTGAAGGTAGACCGAATCTGTGCATTAATATAATAATACCAGGTGTACATGAGATAGGCAAGACAAGAAGCACGCACGGGAGAGAAATGTATATACAGTTTCAGTGGGAGGACCTCAAAGAGAGAGACGATGGAGGAAACCTACTCATAGATGGGAATGAAGATTGGCACGGGAAACCGAAGTACTCGGAGAAAACCCGCCCCAGCGCCACTCCGTCCACCACAAATTCCACTTGACCAGTCCCGGAATCGAACCCGGCCCGCCACGGTGGGAAGCCAGCGACTAACCGCTTGAGCTATGGCCCGGCCTTAGTCATAGATGGGAGGTTAATTATGAAATATTAGGATAGGATCTGGCTCAGGATAGGAACCAGTGGCGGGATGCTGTGAACACGGCGATGAATCTTACGGTACGACTTAACACCAAGAATTTCTTGACTAGCTGAGTGACTACCAGTATATTAGGCGTGCACTAAGGTTTCCCTACAACAAGATACTGAGTGTACCGGCTAGATAGTACCCTTTGTTTGGGGGGGGGAACAAAACAAATGCACTCACCGTACAACCTGTTGCGCAATGTCATGTTACGTCATGCGTGTGAGGGAATCCTCATGCGATGTGGCAACGTCGCGTCTGTTTCCCATCCACTACAATTACCCGTCAATAATTCGGTTGCACCTAACTTGACATCCGACATACCATCCCGTGTAACAGTGCGGAATAAGATAAGGAAGTGAGTACAGTGTCTGCACTACAGACAGATACTAGTTGTTTAACGACGCTGTTAGTAGCATACGTGTATGACGCGGTGTTGACAGTCAGGATAATTCAGTCGGTATAGCGACGGACTGGACGGCCAGGGTTCGATTCCCGGCGTATATTTTACTCTACTCCCATCCAGTGGGTACTGTGGTCTCATTCCCTGGGGACAAAGCGGCAGGGGCGTGAAGCTGACCACTCACATCTAGTGCTGAGGTCAAGAATGGTGGAGCTATACCTCTCCTCACTCTTACGTCTTCATGGCGTAGCGCTTTAACTTTAATGACAGGGTGTTAATGAATAGTGAGGTTTTCTCTGAGCACTTCGGTTTCCCCTGCCAATCTTCATTCCACAAATTGCTCCACAATCACCCTCATCTATCATCTGGGGCGGGGACAATAGGCCAGAAGTGGCCGCAGTACAAGGGACTTAGTCCCACCCCACTAGCAATAAAAAAATGAATAGTGATTTGGAAATGATTTGGAAGGAGCCGGTTTTAATCTAAGTTTAGGTATTATTTCGCTTTTTGCCTGGAGGGACTAACGACAACCACGAAAAACATCGTCGAGGGTACTCGGTGTCTTGAACGAGATTAAAATCGAGAGCCTACCGAATTAAAGTGAGAAACGTCACTCCTGGATTATTGCAGAATGTTGGTTCGATTCCCGGCATGGTAAGAGGATGTTTCCATTGTCCGCAGCTTCCAGACGTGCTCTGGGACACGCCCAGCCTCCATGTTGGATAGTGTTCTGGTTGGTTTCCCTCCCCCCCTCCAAGTTTCACGAGAAAGTGAACGAGGTTTAGCCACGGCTACTAACGTGGGCGTGAAAGCAACAGTTTATGAGTAAATAAAACTGATTTAGACGGGGCTTGGATTGCTAATCGGATTTACTGAAAGCTAAAACAACTCGTGGCTACATATCACTACCACATAAAAGACTACTCAGTCGCGGTCTTCACTGCTCTGCTTGGTGACATCTCTAATTGGACGTTCTTTTGCTCCAGGACTCACGTCCTCGCAGGCTGACGGCCATCTCACACGAACCTCCTACTCTTCTGTTGTCACAGGGCTCTCACGTAATCGAAGTCAAAGTCACATTGCTAATGGCGTTCAGTCAGCCAGTAAGTCTTAGTGTCAAGCTCCATCTGGGGCTCATGACCAGATATTTATCGCTGTTTGAAGGTTTATCTTTTGTGTGGGGGGCCCTCTCTGACGAGAGGACGAGTATATCTTTTGTATATGCTACTGGGCCTTGCCAGCGCAGTCTTTCTCGGGTCTGAGTCCCTTGGTACTCGCTACCATATTTTACTGTCTCAGATTTGAGACTTCCCTTTTCGTCGCCTCCCACGACTCAAAGTCACATTGCGACTGACGGTCAGTCAGTCAGTCTTGGTGTCGAGCCCAATCTGGGGCTTACAACCAGATATTTATTACAGTTTGACAGTTTCGGTCTTGTTTTGTGGGGCGCCCTCTCTTACGAGAGGACGGGTATGTCTTTTGTCAGGGTCATTGTCTGCAGTAGTAAGTCAGTTGTCGCAATGTAAAGGATATTTACATGTTAAACATGTCCGTAAATGTATATAACATACATACAGGGCCTCTGTCAGTCCAGACTCAGTACAGCAGATTATGCCCTATTTCTAGTAGCATCCGCTACAACGGCAGTCTAGTCACTTGAACGATCGTATGCTTGACCGCCCCAAAGTTTAAGCCTCTTATACTTTCTATGTCGGGCTTCTCCTTGTCCAATATTTTTTGATCCATGACTCGCAGGGTCACGGTGGATGTATTCGACCCCACCAACTGGTCTTCGTTATATAGTGTCGGCACGGACTTCACAGAAAACACCACTTCCAACAGTTACTCCACTGTTGCGTGATACACAGCCATTACCTAGCAATGACTGTTTCTCTGGCTCCACAGTTCCTGCTTTGAGCATATATGCCACAGTAGTGTATTATGTATGTCTTGTATGACATGTGTTCTTGGGGTGCTGCTGTGCAGCAGTGGAAAATGATTGAAGCGAGGGACAATAATAACAGCAGCAATTTCTGATTTAGCCTTTGTGCTCCTGAGGACCGGATGTACTCCGCAACACGCCAAGCGCCAGGCCATAGAGGAAGCTCCAAACTTAAATGTGCTGCCTGTCAGGGCTGTTGCCCATCTCGGTGAGGGTGGGGGGGGCGGTGAAGGATGAATACGGAGCAAGGGGAAGCTGGAACACGTGCTCCCGTGCCATGAAGTGGAGACTACCCGTTGTCAGCGCCTCCTGACGTAGTGACGTCGCCTCAGACGGGATCAAGTGAAGTCTCTGCCGGGAGGGAATGGTTGGAGAGATCTGGTATTAAGTGCAACCGGAGTTCTGATTGTGGAAGTCTCCATCTTGGTTTTGTTCCCCTTACCAAAACTAACTTTCGAACACTCGCTGAGGTTATCCACAGTACAAGACCGCTGTGTGAGTGAGATGATCAGCACAGGGTGTTTCGCAGGAAGATACATTAGTGTTTAGTGTTGCTGCGCGGAAGTTAGTCACCCAGTTGTTTCGAATAGGCTTATGGAGATAGAAACTGCTGATATATTATTTATAGGTGTGTGGCAGTGGCTGATTCATTATGCGAATATTTTGTCTGAATTTTGTGGCAGTGGCAGGTCCGAGTATTTGTGCCACTTCTTTGTTTATTATGCGTGAATCATGAACAGGCATCTCATCTGATGACGTAATAAATCCGTTATCCAAACCGCTGTATATGAACACATGCTCCAGACAAAGGACAATGTTCAAAATAATTTTATTGTAAAACTGTACCAGTTATATGCCCAAATGCACCCTGTTACAGGATCTCCGAAACAGTTTACCGTCGAATGCTTTGAGCCCCCCACAATTGCTTGCTCATGAAGCTGAGCCCGATCAAACCAATCCATCCCATCCCATCATATCTCTCTTAAATCCATTTTAATATTGTCCACCCACATGTCTTGGTCGTCCTAGCGGTCTCTTTCCTTCTGGCTTTTCCACCAGTATCCCATATGCATTTATCTTCATTCGTGCTACATGCCCTGCCCATCTCATCCTCCTTGACTTGACCATTCTAATTATACTTGGAGAAGAGTACAAGTTATGAAGCTCCTCATTATGCAGTGTTCTCCAACCTCCTGTCACTTCATCTCTCTTCGGGCCAAATATTCTCCTCAACATCCTGTTGAGGTTATACCCCCCAAAACACTAATGCAAATTCGAACCCAAGCTAAAAGCCACAGAATACGATTTATTTTTAGAACGTGCTAAAATAAATGTTTCAGAATCTAGAAAGCGTTGAGGAAAACTGGAACTTCTGGGGACGTGTGTAAGCATTTAGTCATTTTCCTGAACGTGTCTTGTTAATGTAGACTTATTTGCAGCTTGTGTATGAACTGACAAAATATCTGACATAAAAAAATTACGCCCAGCGTGGGGCTCGAACCCACGACCCTGAGATTAAGAGTCTCATGCTCTACCGACTGAGCTAGCCGGGCTTGTTGTTAGAAAGGTTGCATTGAATGTAGGAACTGGTGGAAAATTTCTGACGGAACTACATTTAAGGGGTCCTCAGTCCGAAGCAGTCGGAAGTTTGCAGACGTTTCTATGACGTTGAGCAAAACGAATATCTTTAGAGGGGGAGGGAACCAGCGTGAGTCACTGTTATGGTACCGTAACCGAGGGCTCCCCACCAACAGACAGATCCCTACCTGTGGGACGTGATCATAACAAGTGCATATTTTTCCGTAACTCCATACAAATTTCTACCTCGAAATGGTTGTCAGCTCTAACAGGAGGAAGCGGGAAATAAAACATTTGAAGAGTTTTGTTTTCTGTTGTACAACGCCATGTAATATTAATTGATTAATGATGTACCGCGTCGTGATGATACGATAATATTTATTATTATTACTATTATTTTATTTAAAATGCAAATGTGTTTTACCCGGTGAGAGTGATACTACAATAAGACACAACACACATCACACAAAATAACACAAGCAATTAAATGAATGCAATGCAAATAGGATTAGAAGTACAACCCAAAAGACCACAATACCATTCTTCAGTGCTGTGAAAACCTCAGATCCCGTCGTTTGTATTTTTATGTATTCAGTTTCAGTTTCATGTCGTATTTCCAGTTTTGAATATATTTCATTTTAATTGATTTTTTCGAATTCTAGCCATGCGAATTGTTTCATAGTTAGATCTAGGGAATAGTGTAAGTTTTTGCATTATTTGAGACTCCCAAACGCGAATGTCGAGCCATTCCTCATGCAGATCAACACCACGCCATTCCATAGTAACCCACAATCTATCCCCTTTCCATTATCACTTCGTCACATAAAGACGCGACACACAAAGAAGCCTGCACACCATCCCTATCTTTCTTTCAGTTTGAACTCAGTTAATTTGGGGAGAAGATGTGAGGCTGTTTTTCATCTTAGTGCTGTCAGGTAGGGTCTGAGGAGGGTGAAGAAACGCAGGAAACAGGACCCTTTTCACAGTCTCCCTGACAAGTGTAACGAGGGTGGAAAACAGCTGGGGTTTGTCCTGGGGTAGGTAACCTTTGAACCTCAAAGAATCCTCTGGCATCCAAGATTTTTGGAGTGCAGAGAGATTTTCGTCTTCTTCTCGTGGAACATAGCTATTTGACCTTTTCAAGAGTTCACATGGAATGTTTAAATACAGTCACATATTTAAAAATGCATTTTAAACTGAAAAGGCGGGACACGCTGTAGCATAGTTGGTTGAGGCACTATACTACAAGCTGGAAGGTAGCGCATTCGATTCTCGATGACGTTTTTTTTTTCAATTGACTTAATCCTTGCGGCCGCACTATGGCCCTGGGGTCGACTGAACCTCTAACAAAAATGAATACCCTGGGGTTAAAGGGTGACCGATGCGTAAGGCTGACAATCTTACCGCCATCTGTGAAGCGATTGTCTAGAAAATGTGGGAGCCTTGAAGTATCACAATTCTATGGGCCTTCATGGCCTGTTACAAGGATAGTTTTGACTTTTTTACCTTTTACCTTTTTTTTTTACTGAAAAGATCGCAGTTTTGGTTTAAATCAGCCAACAGTTATCGACAGTTTTACATGCAGTATGCGCTTCTACGCGCATGAGCAGTTAACCCGCTAGATATTTATAAGGTGTGAGGTTCTCGCAGTGGTTTTTATGAATAGTTCCATCTTCTGGGATATAATCCCTTGCAGTCCGTTGAAAGCTCTTCTTGGCGCCTGATTTCTTGCTCAGCTTATTATTCTGCCCTGACGATCAGGGCAACATGTTCCTCCGAAACGTCGGTTGACTCTTAGCGGATTACAACACTCTTCAATAGATCTTCATCGGAGCGAAAAATGTTTCTACCAAAAAATGCGTAGAACAAGCACACGGTTTGTGTCCAGTGAAATTTCTGCGCAAGTCGTATGGTTTTGCAGAACATGAAACCAAATTGATGGAAAGCACCGAAGCAATAATGTTATGCATATATTTCCTAACTTGTTTGTGTATTATTAGGGCGTTCAAATGAAGTATGATCAATTGGACAGTAAATACAGGACGCGAAACGGAAATAAGAAATACTTGTATATATTCTTAGTTGGTATTTTTAAAGGAAAGAGACTAATGGGAGACCTTAGTGTAAATGGAAAGATAATTTGATTTGGTTCATCCTGGTTCGTCACACTAGCAATGTTACAAAAGGCTAATCAATTCCGTCATGGTAGCCGAGCGGTTTAAGGCAGGTACTGTCTTCGCTCGCTTGGACACCGGCATCGTGGGTTCGAATCCCACTCAGGGCATGGATGTTTAGTTTGTGTGTGTGCGTTTTTCTGTACAGGTAGAGGCCTTGCGACGAGCTGATCACCCGCCCAAGGAGTCCTACCGAATATGTGTAAGATCTAGAAAAACCGAAGTGAACGGAGAAGTTCATGGAGGTAGGCCTAGGCCCACTGGGGCTGTAGTGCCAAGGGGGGAAAAAATCAACTCTGTCCAGTGTGACTGATAAATGTATTTTATTTCTTTCCTATTTAATCTTTCATCCTTGACATGGTCTTAGAGACCATCTTCAATATATATCAACATATATCAATATGGGCAGAAACTACTATTACAATGTGTTTGGTCAATATTAGTCATTACAATACCATGAATATAAAATCTGATACTTAACAACCACAGCGATGTGTATGAATATATTAAAAATTATAAATTGTTACAATTAATATGTTTACAAGTGTGGCTTAAAAAATTCTGTGTCCTTTATATTGCCTCTCTTTAAAGGAAGTTGAATGTCTACCGCCTCGTGGTTCCGTCGTTGCTCAATAGGACTCAGTGTCGTCCTGTTGTTCGGGCCGCGCTACACAACAACACAGCGCGGCCCGAACAACAGGACAACAACACAGAATGTGACGATGTGGATTGGCCTCAAGTGATTCAGCACGGCGCACTGAGCTGGACATGTGTGGACACTGTAATGAACCTTCGGGATCCATGAACGGACGGAAGGGGAATTTTTCGACCAGCTGAGAGAAAATTAATTTTCTAAGGACTCCAAGAGGCCAGTTACGAGAACCAGTCTCCTGTCGGGGTTTAAACGAGGTACTTCCGTAATGCAACTCATGCGTTTTACCCCGATGTGCTGTCCGGCTATGCAACCTTTTCACTCAAGTGGGTATGTCCTACAGCTATCGTCAGCTGAGCGCTATAGTGTACTATGTCCATCAACACCAATTTTGGGGAAACTGATTTTGAAGTTATGGAATCAGCTACAGTTTAAATGCGCCTCAGAACAAAGCACGTTTTGAAACCTCACACTTGCAAGTAAGATATACCTGCGGAAATGTGTGGAGACAACGCAGCATGGTGCGGAGTTAGGACAGTCTACCACATCTCTTAGGATCTGTATGCCCCCCCTCAAGTGCAAACTAAACCCGTTCTAGTCTGTTTTTTAAAAGTTAGACTCTGGAGGGTGAAAATGTGTTTCGTTCATAGACATGTCCCTTCTTGGAGACAACGCCAAACAGCATCTCCTGTCTGATACTTGCTTCTTGCTGTTTGCTTGGTTTACTCGTCCACCCTGAAGTCCATAAATTTTTGCCAGACTACAGGCTTCATAAGAGCCGGGATAGTGCAGTCGGTATAGCGACTGGCTACGAACTGGACGGCTGAGGGGTCGGAGTTCGAGTCCCGGTGGGGGAAAGAATGTTCACTTTTCCATGTCGTCCAGACAGGCACTGGATCCCACTCAACCTCCTATCCAATGGGTACTGGGGGCGGTCCCCGAAGCTGACCACTCACCTGAAACTAATGCCGAAGTCAATAAAACGTGGGGTCTATACCACCACTCCCCCATACGTCTTCATGGCGTAGTGCGTGATTTGTTAAGCACAGGAACAACATTAACTTTTTTAGTTGGCTTCATATCCCAGAGGATGGTGGTACCCTTAGCGGCCACATTCGCAAATCCCACAGCAGGAGAACTCGTCCTCGTGGGGTATGACTCCATGCAGTTCGGTGAAAAGCAACCAATGGCTCGGAGGATGCACCTTCACGCGTTGAAGAGTAAACCAATCAAATAGACCATGAGGAAGCAGGCAGACCTCACGTCACCGCTGTGATAAACACAATGGAACGTGCAATGCTGCTTCGGTCCCTATGGTGTTTACAAGGTATGACATGCAATCAGGTAGATCGTTAGCGACGTTTCGGAGGATTGTGCTGTGTCAGTCTTCAGGGTAGAATAGGGAGAGATATTAAAGTGTTGTACCCTGAAGATGGATGCAGTACGAACCTCCGAAACATGAATGAAGTGTACACGGCCTTACATCGCAGAAGATCTTAGCGTAGTCTTCGTGGTTACGGCTGTGAGCACTGCCAATTTCGCGTATTCCTATGTAGCCCTTTATTGCCGACTGCCCGCATCACACGAGACCTTGTGCGCCAGAAGCACTTTGCGGTCCGCAAGCACGGCACCTGCAGGAGGTACGCACTTCCTGTTTGCCTTGCTGACCCAATTGTGACGGGCTCCAGTTTATTTTTGTTTGGACGTGCGATTTGCCATATCTGCCAGCTGCCACCAGAGGGAGGGAGGCAGGAAAGCATAAAGGGTAGAGCGGACAGGCGAGTTGCGAGAAAGAGTTGTTAAAGTGAAGAGAAGAGGGTTTGGCCTTGGGGGATGTAGCTTCGCGCAAAATCACAGGCGACAATCACCACTGTGAGAACCTCATGAACCACTCGGACCTGAGTCTTTCTTGAGAGGCCGCCAGTCGCTCAGCTACTAAAGAATTTCCCAAAATTTCATGGAACCATAACGTTCATTAATGTTTTCAAAATAGCCCTCCACTAGTCCCTATCCCATTCTATCTCTCTAAGATCCATTTTAATATTATCCACCCACACACGTTTTGGTCTTCCTGTTGTCCTGTTTCTTCTGGCTTTCCCAGCAATACCCTATATGCATTCCTCTTCTCCCCATTCGTGCTACATGCCCTGCCGACCTCATCCTTCTTGACTTGATCATTCTAATTATACTTGGCGAAAAGTACAAGTTATAAAGTTATAGTTTTATATATTCTAATTTTTACGCTTTTAGACAGCAGATGAGAAAACAAAAGGTTCTGGACTAAATGGTAGCAAGCATTACCCGAGTTCAATCTCCTCTTAATTTCCCCCTGAATCAGGTTTTGATTTCTTATAGTCGTTCCCATATAATCTGAACTGTGCCACGTTTTCGAAACATCTGTTAGCTATCTCTATGTCATGATTTTCCCCTGCATTTTGGTGACGAGACAGCAACATGTACTTACTTTTCTCTGCGTTTACTTGTAGACCAGCCTTCTTCCTAGCATGAGTTAAAGTTTCTCTGTTTTGCTTCGTGGTGTCTATGTTATCACCCAGTAGATTCACATCATCAGCATAGACCAGCAGCTGATGTGTCCCATTTCATTTCAGTCCCACCTGGTTTCCTGGACTTTCCCTCAAATCCAATATAATCCGCATGTTCATATGGATACTTTGCTGTTTATTTCGGTGAGACAAGTATTGTATTTGATCCAGCGTTCTCATGTCCGTGACTGAGGAGTATTATGATTCGAGTAGGTCCATGTTTCGGAAAAAAACATATCGCCTCTGTCTTCAGAGTCGAGGATTACGCCAAACAAAAAAATTCAGCTTGCCTCCTGCTTCTGCTGGCTTGTTACATAGTTTTTTTTTAATTCGCTTAGTGGGGGTGGAGTCAAACTGGGTCCACTCGATACGGCGGACACTGATTGGCCTATTGTAGCCTGCCCTGGGTGATTATGATAATGGAGAATTTGGTGGAATGAAGATTGACAGGGGAAACCGAAGTACTCGGAGAAAACCCGCCCCAGCGCCACTTTGTTCACCACAAATCCCACTTGACCAGACCCCGGGATCGAACCCGGGCCGCCGCGGTGGGAAGCCAGCGACTAACCGCTTGAGCTATGGCGCGACCAGTTACATAGCTTACTTTTCGACCCTCCGAGACATCGAGCTGTACCCGGACTACACGGTGTTACAACCATGAATATTTGTTTTCTCTTTACCTCTGTCATGATTACCTCAAATTCAACGAACACGGGACTTTCCTTCCGTCAGATTGTCTACACGAAGCACGGCGTACACTCTCTGGCAGAATGGACAGTCTTTTCACACTTACATTGAAGTTTTCACACCTCAGTGTACGTTTGTGACAGGTATTGTGTTTCACTTCCGGTCTCCTTGAGGACCTTGCAGCAATGTGACATCTGGGCTGACTCACGCTTAGCATTATGGGTAAATGTGCTTCCGTTTACTGTTACACCTGACTATCAGCCTCTGCTGGGGCCTTAAACGTGCGTAAGTGAATATTTGCATTTAATCATCGTGCCCTGTTCCCTCCGTAATTTCCCGTCGAAGGCTAGTACAAACGCGATAATATGTTACAGTCACATTTCCGTAGAATGGAGGCCCTGGATTTTGTTTGTATTCTTTTTTTTTATTGCTAGTTGGGTGGGACTAAGCCCCTTGTACTGCGGCCATTTCTGGCCTATTGTACTAGCCCCAGATGATAGGCGAGGGTGATTGTGGAGCAATTTGTGGAATGAAGATTGGCAGGGGAAACCGAAGTACTCGGAGAATACCTGCCCCAGCGCCACTTTGTCCATCACAAATCCAACTTGACCAGACCCGGGATCGAACCCGGGCCGCCGCGGTGGGAAGCCAGCGACTAACCGCTTGAGCTATGGCGCGGCCCCAGTTTGTATTCTTACTCAGAATGGACTTCGTCTTGTACCAGATTTATTTGACTGAGGTTGGGGGCCAATGGCTTGCTTTTGTGAATACGGTAATGACTCTTTGGTTTACATTTTCTTGTGGGAGCGACACTCAAGTCTTCTAGATGCTTGGGCTGTGAGCCCATTGCAACGTCACAAGATAATAGGTGGAATGAGAATTCGTAGGGGAAACCGAAATTATCGGGGAAAACCTACCCCAGTGCCACTTTGCCAACTACAGATACTATATGAACTGACGAGGGATTGAACCCGGACCCCCTTCCCTCACGGTGACAAGCTTGCAGCGTCTGAACTGGAGCGCAGCCATTTTGGTTACGATAAAAGGCGTCAGATTTTTTTGAGCAGGTTACTAACTATCAGCTTTACAAGAAGGATTCTGCTTCATGTACACTGCATTTTGTCTTCGTGTAATACGACTTTTATTTTCTATCTTCCAAGTAGGTTAATGAAGCGGCAACGCTCTATTATTGCATTCGAGAGGTACTCAGTTCGAATCCCGGCCGGGACATGTACTATACTGACCGTGGTCTTCCTCTGTCGCACCAGGCAAATGCCAGGATTACTCCATTACAGCTTCCTTCCAGATCCTTTCCAATTCAACATTCATCTGTTATCCTAGCATCTGACGCTCTACAGTCTAGCTGGTCCAGTGGATACCGCTGCTGTTTGCGCGGGGCTTGAAGCTGACCACTCATTTCCACGTACAGCCGAAGTCAAGAAAGGTGGAGCTATGCCCCCACCCCTCTCTACGTCTCAGTGGCGTGATGTTTTAAATAATTAAGCGCAAGGACAACTTTACGCATTTTGGCTCTTACTGACAGAGTCATATTGTAGCCGTACAACAAATAAGCCTATATAAACATGGAAACAGCCTATCACAGCGGTCTCGCTGTCTAAGGCATGAACTGTCGTCTCTCGCTCGAACGCTGGGATCGTGGGTTCGAATCCAACTCGAGGCAAGAATGTCTGTGCATTTATTCTGCGTTTGTGTTGTTCTCTGTGTAGGCGGAGGCCTTCAGACGGGCTGATCCCACGTCCAAGGAGTCCTACCGACTGTGTATTGGATCAAGAAACTGAAAAAGCGGCCAAGGCCCAACAAAGGGCTGTAGAGCCATAATAATAATAATAATGGAAAGAATTAGGAGCGTTGTCTTCTGGGTGCTAACCCTGTTTAGTTTGGAGAAAGCTCAACGTTTCTGAGCATTATATCACTTCCATCTTCATGATTTTGTGGCGGGGGGAGGGCTATCTTGTCACCTGCTGCTGACGGTTGGCTGTGTATTCGACGCCGAAGACCCAGGAGGTCATATACTCTTTCAATTTCACTTTTACGTTACGCAGAAAATGTGGGAGCCTCGACGTCTCATAAGCTTATTGGCCTCCTCAGGATAGCTTTACGTATAGCGAACTGTACTGGCCGTCACATTATTACAAATCCCAGCAATAAAAGTGTAAGAAGTCTGCAAGTACCTCAAAATCGACATGGAAACACGCTTTTCTATTGGCAAGGCGTGAAATATGTGGACCGGAAATGAGACGATGCATTGGAGTTTGTGGTGACTGGGAGTAATGTTCGCTTATCTGACTGTGTCTGGCAAGAACGGGGCAGATCGCAACAGATAACTCACCCAAGTGATCATATTTGGAACTGAAGGATGAATACAGAATCTTGTAATGTGACACCGTGAAGTCCAGTTCCCCAGCGCTACGGCCTTCATCTTCAGGGCAGAACAGTAACACATGGAAGGCACCAGGAAGAAGCAAGTGTTTTTTTTTAATTCGCTAGCGGGGGGTGGAGTTCAACTGGGTCCTCTCGGCACGGCGGCCACTGATTGGCCTATTGTACCTGCCCCGGGTGATTATGATGATGGAGAATTTTGTGGAATGAAGATTGGCAGGGGAAACCGAGGTACTCGGAGAAAACCCGCCCCAGCGCCACTTTGTCCACCACAAATCCCACTTGACCAGACCCGGGATCGAACCCGGGCCGCCGCGGTGGGAAGCCAGCGACTAACCGCTTGAGCTATGGCGCCGCCCAAGCAAATGTTTGCCAGCCTTACTGTTCTACCCTGAAGACAGAGACATTAGGCTCCTCTGAAACATCGTTGAACATCTACCGGACCATACGGCATCATTTGCCAAAGATACTCTTCATAGTCAACGTCATGAGATCGTAAAACCCAACACATTAATAGTGTGTGTGCATTATGTGTGCTTATGAAATACCTTGCTGTCTGTGTATCTCCCTCATCACTTAGGCCAGAAGTGACCGCAGTAAAAGGGACTTAGTCCCACCCCACTAGCAATACAAAAACCCTCATCAACTTTTGAACTCCTGAACCAATCTTTATAGAACTTTGTACAACTATACAATGGCACTTGAGCCCATCTCAACGGTGTACCTCATAAATCCAGCCTATCGTTGCTACGCAACGGTTCGGTAAGAACCTTACCGGAGCAACGTATACACAAGCAACAATAATTGTTGAACGTGTCGTTTTCTATGCGGTCCGGGTCGTATCACTCACCTCCAGCTAGTGCGAAGGTCAAGAAAATGTGGATCTATACACCCACTGCCCCATATGCATTCATGGTGTAGTGCTTAATTAGTTAAGCACAGGGACAACTTTGCCTTCAACGGGTCGTTATCACATGAAAGGTGGCGATTTAGCTATTCGCAGTACTTCTTGTTTTGAATCTTATAGTAGGTGGTACGTTACCACTGGGTTAGGTAACTTAATCAGTCGTGTTTGTTATCGGTCTGTCCGTGCAGGAAGGCGAAAACTGCGTGGTCATAAGTTTCCTGCAACAAGACATTACGTCCGGTGTGCTCACCGAAAAATGCGCAGTTGAAACACGAGCCGACTGCTGGGTTGCAGAAAGAGGCGCCAGACAATGGCTGCAGTGTAACCCCGATGACGAATTTCTTCCTGGCCTGGATCTTACGAAATGACCAATGGCAACACAGGGCGCCCCACTCTGATTGCCTTGTTGATTAGAACCAGTTTCTGGTGACATTGAGCCTTTGACCTGGTGTATTCGCCACACGTCACGGCAGCGGTTTGCTTATCTAGCTGACCAGAGCACAACAACGTAACCAGTCAACTTGACGAAGCACAGTTCAAAAGGTGCAGTTGCCCAGCTGATCAGAAATTCGTAACACGTTAAAGGAACTCGAAAGCTCATTACTGTTAAAAAAATTCTGTCAAGTGTCCCCCATCTTGAGCCACAAGAATCAGGTGGACATCATCGTCTTCCTTAAGGTCAATTTTAATATTATCCTGGCATCTGGAGTATGGTCTTCCAACTGGAGATTTTCCTTCAGGGTTTCCCACCAAAATCTTTCATGCAATTCGCTTCTGTCTCGCCCGTACCCTCCCCCCCTGATCCCACTATTCTAATAATGTTCGTTGAGGAGTACAGATTGTGAACCTCCTCATTGGGCATTTGCCTGATGGGATTGAGGAAAACCACGAATAGCATCAGTCAGGATAGTCGGTGTCGCAGACGACACTGGAACTGCGCATTACCCGAATTCAAGCAGGAAGAGTTTTTTTTATTGCTAGTGGGGTAGGAATAAGTCTCTTGTACTGCGACCACTTCTGGTCTATTGTACCAGACCCACATGATAGGTGAGGGTGATTGTGGAGCAATTGGTGGAATGAAGATTGGCAGAGGAAACCGAAGTACTCGGAGAAAACCTGCCCCAGCGCCACTTTGTCCACCACAAATCCCACTTGACCAGACCCGGGATCGAACCGGGGCCGCCGCAGTGGGAAGCCAGCGACTAACGGCTTGAGCTATGGCGCGGCCCAAGTAGAAAGTGTTACAACTTGGGCTAACTTCATCAGTTAGGTAAATGTAAAACTATCCCTATAACAGGCCGTGGAGGTCCATAGGGTTGTGAGACGCCGAGGCTCCCACATTTTCTAGACAATCGGCTCAAGAGTTTCGAAACCGCGCAGTGATGTGTTGAAATCTCTGACGATCAGCCGTGTAGATGTTGAATTAAAAACCAACGTTTCGCAGCTCTCCTCTGTCTCCATCATCAGGGTCGATGTTGGGAATGACCGTACGTTGTTGATATACATACCAGTCTCTCGAATCAATTCCCATCTATCATGATGATGGAGATCTCTGAAACGTCGGTGTTTCAGCACCTTTATTCGCCGGGAAGGCTTCAAACAAGGAGTCGGTATAGCGACGAGCAGGACTACTCGGTTTGCTTCCCGCCAGAGACGAGATCTTTCTGCTCTCAACAGCGTCCAGATCGGCTCTGGAGGCCAGCCTCCTATCCAATGGGTACCTGGGGCGAATTCGCCCGGGAGCAAAGCGGCCAGGGCGTGAAGCTGATCACTCCATGTAGTGTCGAGGTCAAGAATGGTGGCTACTCCCCCATGGCACATGGCACTTCATGGCAAGTGCTTAATTAGTTAAGCAAGAGAGAACTCGACCTTTTTGAGAGCTTACATTTTTACACGCGATGTTAGGTTGAGCGAACCGCCTCCGTGGTCTAGTGGTCGGAGTTCCTGGCTAGAGATCTAGAGGTCCCGGGTTCGATTCCCGGGGCTCTCAGATTTTCTGAGAAGTAGTGGGTGTGGAACGGGGTCCACTGAGCCTCGTGAGGATAACTGAGGAGCTACGTGAATGGAAAAGTAGCGGCTCCGGTCTAGAAACCCGAAATTAAAGGCCGTGGTGATTCGTTGCCCTGACCACGCGATACCCTCTATCCGCTAAAGTTGGCACTAACTTCGCCGACAAGCGGCGGTCGCTCGGTCGATATAGTTCGCTTGCGGACTAAAGCCACGGAGTTTGTTTGTTAAATAGGTTACGCCCCCGGTGCCTATTAAATAGGCTGGGTGGACTTCAGATACGGTTTGGACGTTGTGAAGAAGTGAAATAATAATAATAATAATAATAATGATAATAATAATAATAATTCAGTTCAATTCTGTATTTATTTACTTGCTGATCTCAACAGCGAGTGGCCAATCACAGATAATTATAATAATTCAATTCAATTCAGTTCATTCAATTCATGTTTATTTACGTGCAAAGTTAACAGCAAAGAGGCCAATTACAAAGCTAGCACGAATAGAGAAATACGCAAAAATTATTAAAAAACAAAATACAAAAATGATAGTCTATATTAATTGCACAGTTAGCATGACTAAGACACAGAAGCAAACATACACAGACAAAGCCACAATGTGAGAATTTGAGTTTCAAATAGAGCAGCATACAATAATAATAATAACAATAACGGTGTTATGGAATCAAGGCATACAAACAGACAGAGAGGTTCTGGCAAACAGGCCAGACATAATAATTAAAAACAAACAAAAGAAAACGTGCATACTTATAGACGTATCAGTACCATCGGACAGGAATGTAGTACAAAAAGAAGCAGAGAAGAAATTAAAATACAAAAATTTAAGCATCGAAATTCAGCGAATGTGGAATGTGAAATGTTTTGTGATACCAGTGATTATTGGAGCCACGGGTACAGTTACCAGAGGGCTGAGGAAACATTTGGAACTAATTCCTGGTAAACACTCCATAGATTCACTGCAAAAAACAGCTATCCTGGGAACATCACACATACTACGGAAAGTGCTACAGTGCGAAGCTTGAAGCCTGAGTGGTGAGGTGCATCACTGGTCCAAGCAAAGGAATACCAGGAAATAAACCTGTGACAAGAGATGAC
>NW_019743656.1:3107666-3111608 GCF_002891405.2 Cryptotermes secundus
ATAATAATAATAATAACAATAACTCAATTAATAATTATAATAATAACTCTATCAACATAAATCAAACCTATCATTGAGAAGTGAGAAAATTAAAATATATACAATTTCAATTTGATTGGAATAGACATGGCAGCAATAAAATATTAAACAATTCAAGTTTTAATGGATTAATTTATATATATATTGATTCCAACACTTTGTTTATTTACATGCGAAATATGATTGACAGAAACTGTTCCGATTGCAAATATGTCGAGATCTTTACCCACGGCGTTGGCAGCATAGGCGCACCGAGCAGGACAGTGTTTATTAGAGGGACAAACACCGAACAATGAGAAGTCCCTAAGATTGCTGGGAGGAACACGAAGGCTAACATTTTCCAAAAGAGAAGCGCAGGATTTAAGACCACGAAAGACCTGAACAAGAAAAAGTGCATCAAGGTGATGTCTCCGTTTATGTAAAGATTGCAGACTTAATTTCTCTAAAGCATCAGTGTAAGTATATGAAATATGAGGGAAAAAACGATAAAAACAGACGGACGCAAACTTCTGCTGGATGCGCTCAAGCTTATTGGCATCAGTCGAGGTAATGGAGTTCCAAACTACTGAGGCATATTCCAACTTGGACCTGACTAATAATAATAATAATAATAATAAACTGAACGCGACATAATACTGCGCATGCTCAAGCACTCAATACCAAAGGCACTGAAAGCTACAGTGAGTCAGGAATGCTCATTTTATGAGGCAGGAGAATGCTTATTGACATGCCCAGCCCTCTCATGGGAAGAGCATAGAGACGTCACAATGGCATCGATACAGAATGGCGTTTCATTACCTGTGAACATGTAGCAATGGAAAGGAACAGATGTTACGAACATGTGACCAAAAGCAAGCTAAACAATGCTGAACAGTCTAGTCACTGTTGCCAGGAATCACGAGAACTGGAATGCGAGACACAAGTGACGTTATACTTCGAGATAGAAAGGGAACATGTCTGCTGATTGACATTTCTATACCATCTGATAATGTCCTGAAGAAAACATCTGAACAAAATACTGAAACAGAACTATTGATTCAAGAACAGCGCGTATGGAATGTGAAAGTGACGCGGCTAGAAGCTTATCGAGACCGTATCAGAATCATTTGAATGACATTATTGATAAAAAAAATTCCAGCATAGAATTTCATACGGCATCCATTTTGTGAACGACGGCCATCTTGAGGAAGATACTTCATTTAAAATGAAACTGTTGTGTAGGATCCGTCTGTACAAGGGTTCATTCGTGCTCATGAACAGGATACCCTGCAATAAGTTATAAAAACAATAATAATAATAATAATGATTCAATTCTTTATTATTTATGTGCCGAGTCAGCAGCTACAAGGCCAATTACAGACACAGCACAGTGTAGGTACTGTTAATTACATTACAGACACACAGAAGCGTGAAGACAGCAACCACGGGGCCGGTTTAGCAAATGCCACAGTGGAAAAACTGCTATTTGTTCCTTACACAACAAAGAAAAGCATAAGGCCAGTAATAAGAAGAAAAATGATACCAGTAAACAATGAGGTCGTTCTGAGAAATCTAATAAAAGTGTTTAATAATAACAGCCATTCAATTAATTATTTACTTCTTTTTATATAGGACAAATACATACATATATATATCCACATGAAAATACTACTATTTATACAGCACAGTATGGTTGAGGCCGGAAGGTAGCGGGTTCGATTCCCGATGAGGTCATTAGATTTTTCGCTGGACCTAACACTTCCAGCCTCACTATGGCCCTGGGGTCGACTCAGCCTCTAACACAAATGAGTACCAGGAATCTTCTTGCGGGTTAATTGCGGCGGGGCGGTCTGTGAGTCGATTGTCTAGAAAATGAGGGAGCCTCTGCGTCTCACAACCCTATGTACCTCAACGGCCTGTTACAGGGATAACTCTACCTTTTTTTACATTATAAAGCATAAAGACATGTTATGAATTAGGATGTGAGGTAATCTGGGAAAACCAATAAACGTGATTACAAAACATGACTGAGAAACGCTACCGTGATTTTAAATACGTACATTAAATTCCTTACCCACCGCTTTGTCAGCGCAGGCGCACTGAGCAGAAGATGAATGTATAGGAAAAGGATGAAGTTTCCTTTGTGTTTAATTAATCACCACGCCAACGTATTGGGGAGTGGAGGTATAGCTGCATCATTGTTGACCTCAGCACTAGATGGATGTGACTTTTCAGCTACACTCTCCGGCCGCTCTACCCACGAGGATAGAGCCACCGGTACCCAATGGATAGGATGCTGGGTTGGCCCCATATCCAGCCTGGACGCTGTGGAGAAGAGAAAAATCTCTTGCCCCTGCCGGAAATGGATCCCACGCTGTTCACACCGTCACTATACTGACTGAGCTATCCTGGCTGTTACCGAGCAGAAAGACGTAGGTTAACATAGCGTTTAGGGGCCCGGTGACGAACATTTTGCAGCAAGGAAGGTCAGGATTTTAATGTAAACGAAGCGAAGTGTATAAAAATTACTCTTTTTTTATTCTTGGCTGAAAAGGCCCATACAGTAGCTCACATTATATACTGTCAATCCTAATCCGCTGATTAGTGAAGGACGAGGAAGGAAGCGGGCCTAGCTTAATTTGAGGTACTATTCTGAAATTCGCTTAGAATGACTGAGGTATACCACGAAAGATCGTAGTTAATATAGCCGAATTCTGTACTGAGATTTGAACTCAGGACCTTTCAAATATGAAGCAGGTTTGCTGCACACACGACCGCTGCGTTCGGTTGTTATCAATAGAATCTTTGTGTGTAAGGGTAATTCAAAATTTGAGGTTATCTACATGTCCGGAAGTTGGCCAATCCTTCTTGCATGCTGACGATATCGGCTGTTGGAGAGAAGAGGCAAGCTAACGCTGCCCTGTACCGCGTTGCCTTTTGGCGTTCTCTATTTCTCATAAGGCACAGCATTGTAGCTGCTCTGTGTCTGTTTATTGTGAGGCACACACTGGCCTCTTTCATTACAGACATCTTGGAACATTTTTTCATACCACCGACTGTCTTTTCTTTTATCGCTACGCGCACATGACATCTGTCTTCAATTCAAGATGGCTGCTGCTTGAAATCAAACATATGTAACAAAGATGAATATGGAAACGTCAAAAAAAAAGAAATGAAAGAAACTTTTGAGGTAAGTTGCTAAGCAGCCAGGTTTTAGACGTGTACACGATTTTGATCGTTTTCATAAGAATTTCTGTAGTCATTAAGGAAATGAGAAATGAAGAAGTGTTAATTAGAGTCAGTGAGCAGAGGAATATCCTACATGAAATAAGAAAACGGAAGGCTAATTGGATTGGTCATGTTTTACGCAGAAACTGCCTTCTAAAAGAAGCTATCGAAGGAAAGATAGATGGGCGGATAGAAGTGACAAGAAGACGAGGAAGAAGACGTAAGAAGATGCTGGATGACCTTGGGGACAGAAGAGGATACTGTCATTTGAAGGAGAAAGCTCTAGATCGCATTAAGTGGAGGAATTGTTTTGAAAGAGACTGTGGACCTGTCGTCTTGACAGATTACTGATGATGATGATGATTAAGGACGATGATGCAGTAAGGGCTTTCAAGCATAGTATACTGCCTGTTATCTTGAGGACATGCAGGGTGCAGGGAGCAGTACCAACATTTTGTCTCCTGAGTACTGGAGTAGCCTGTCTTGGCTTTTGGGAGAAAGTCAGATATTTTTTTTTCTGATTCTCCGTATTGCGTTGCACTATCTCCGCACACTTCCACATGTTTACCTTTTTTTTTAATGCTAGTGGGGTGGGACTAAGTCCCTTCTGGCCTATTGTACCAGCCCCAGATGATAGGCGAGGGTGATTGTGGAGCAATTGGTGGAATGAAGATTGGCAGGGGAAACCGAAGTACT
>NW_019743656.1:3111798-3131419 GCF_002891405.2 Cryptotermes secundus
TTTGCTCAGAGGTCTCCTAGAGACATGAGGAACTTTTGCGTGCCGTAAATCTACGACACGGGACCCACGGCTTAAAGTCCCTCCCGGAGGACTTGTTCCCTGAATTTTTCCGCCCTTAAAAATTCCACGACCTCCACCGTGATATTTTTACGTGATATGGGACTTGTTCAAATGAAACCCATTAGGTGATTGTCCTCAGCGAAAGAGTAGAGGTCGTCGAAAACAATCCACATGAGCGTTGCTAATATGACAGCTGTGTCACACAGCTTGTGGTCGATTGTTGGCGTGTTATACACACAACCATGTGATCACCTGCTGCAGGCCCTATTCGATCGCAGCACCAAGAACGGGTTTCATTTGAATAAATCTTATACTTTCTTGAAAACTGTCAGTATTTTCGAGTACCGTACCCATACACACTGGACAAGACAAAAGACTTGTGGAGATTTATATGTATTTATGTCAGGCCCATACGGAGTGGGGGCAATAAATAATTCAGTGAAGGAACTGCAGGATATTTCCGGAATTGAAAGTTGCTCACATTCTCACAGGTACTGATGTATCATTATCTGTTAACTCTACTTTCTGTACAGTTCTGTTCAACACGACACTACGGACGTTACAGTAAGGACCATATTGCTATGTTTTGACGTAGTGCATTTGTCGCTAACTATCTGTCGAATGAAGAGCATTTTCAACAATATCTGTAATGAAAATAAAACAATTGACCTATTCCTTCCAGCCGCGCTATGGCCCTAGGGTCGACTCAGCCTCTAACAGAAATTAGTAAAGGGGGGCCGGCCGGTGCGTAAGGCTGACAACCTCACTGCCATCTGTGAGCCGATTGTCTAGAAAATGTGGAAGCCCCGACGTCTCATAACCTTACGGGCCTCCACGGCCTGTTACAGGGTTGGCTTAACATTTTCACCTTTACTTTCTGTTCAGTACATTTTTCTGTAAATTTTAACGGTTTTCCAGATGACTTTATGTGAGCAAACGCATCAAAATTTGTATTATGTGTGCATTTCGTCACTTCATATAAATGTCTGTGTTACGTACATGCTGTACCAAGCGATTACTAATATATAGTACAGTCATACAGTGTATTTTAACATTATAAGCACAGCCTGTTTTTAACACACTAAAACTCTGCATTTTGCCCACACAGTGTATCTGTGTATTCCGTATGGTTCTCACAATAAACAGCGACTGTTTCCCTAAACAACATTAACCGGTTGGGCTCTGTAGCGGAGACGTAATGTGTGTCCTGTGAGGTACGGACTGAATTTGTATATATCAGGCATGTCCAACATGTCAAACAAGTTGTGATCGACTTTTTAGTGTCAAAACTGCCAGTGATCTACCACCCCCTCCTATCTCCGTACCTCGCTTTAAGCAAAAATATTGGTAAAAATAACACGACACATGATGTTTGTTGCAAAAGCAACATACATTGAAAGTACAGACTACTTTAACACGTATTTTCCCTTCAAAATCTGAATATAATCATGTTTTATTACAAGTGAATTTACATGCTTTTCACGTATAATTTGCTTATAGGCATATGAGATCGACCAAAAATCGTCCCGCGATCGACGCGTTGGACATGCCCAGTATATATTATTTAGAAAAAATCCAGTCTTTAAAGGGTTAATGAAATTCACACTCTTAAAATTTTCATATTTATTAGAAGCTCCGCTCTACTCATGTACAGTATTTATACTGCTGTCATAGAGTATGAGAAATGTCTGAAACAGCTTCTACAGCAAGTGCATGAGGCCAGTGAGAGTTGTGCTCCTTGGTATACCAATTGAAGATAACATCAGTGGGGGCTTTAACCTGAAACAGTACCAATCCGATTATGAATATGAACGTCTGTGACACTAAGAAATACATCCTTAAGCACATTAAATCCCTTTCTATAAAGGGAGGGTCTTTATTATGAACCATTTGAGTAAGTCAAGGAGGTTGTCACGTGCCAGGTGACAGAGGTCCTAAATACTTCCTTCAGGACTGATCAGTGAAAGAGGTTCTGTGGAAATGGGTTCTATATTTTGTGTATAAAGTTAGATATATCATTGAGAAGGTTAATAAAGGTTGATAAATTGATTCTGTCATAACATACGTAAGCCACGAAGCCTTAGGATCGATTTCATTTGAAGTACAATATACCGACATTATATCGATATAAGATCAAGGCTTGATCGCATGAGACTACATTTGTAACTAGATGCATTAGCAAAAGGAAAGTCCATTAATACGAGCATGATATTGGCGGTAAATATGGAATACCACAATATTTCTGTTTGGTGGCTCAGCGCTGTGGATACTACTGAAACTATTTATAGATGCTGCCAGTATAAATGATTTTGTACACGTAGATTCTAAAGGGTTCTGACGATGGCGCATTACACTCAGAATTACTGCGTTTTTGAACTTTGTCCATCGTCCGGTATTCTAGAAACTAGGATAGGATAAGAGTTTCTAGAATACTGGACGATGGACAAAATCCAAAAACCCAGTAATTTTGGATATTGTACCATTCAAGTTTTGCTATTTCGTACGGTAGGAAGTCATTTTGTTTGTTTTCGTGGCATCTGAAAAATTTCGAGGAACAAATTAGGTACATCTATCCGGTATTTAGTTTATGTTTTGATTTGTCATACAGGTTGTGATGGGAAGCGCCACATGAGCACAGAACATTTTGTCAGGACTCCATGCACGCCGGAACGTTTTTGTTTAAAATGGCGATGAGGGTAACATGGAATATTACTACTGTCTACTATTTCATTTTACCTTCTGTTTCAATGTCACAAATCGAAACATGTACTCGTAGTTATGATTCTAAATTACTGTCGGTGTTTCCGTGATCTGTAGTTCTGAAACCGGAAGAAGTAGAATAGAACTGCTTACTGAATGTGAAAGTGTAACTCAGAATAATAAAATTTGTTGAGTTATATTTTCATATTCTTTAAGCAGTTTTATTCTTTTCTTCCTAATTTGAAAATTATAGGCCACGGAAACCCCGACAGTAACTTAGAAACACCCCAGTATTATTTAAGCTCACTTCGGGTATATGGTTAAATTTAAACTCCTTTATGTTATAATATTAATAAAATGACATTTTGTAGAGTTGTGTCTCTGTGGATATGACACATTGTATTCCGTTGAGGAACATGTCCCCTCAGTCTTCAGGGCAGAAGAATAAGCCAAACAAGAAAGCAGCATGAGGCACGTGACATGCAGAGCTTGGCTAATTCTTCGACCCTGAAGATGGAGGGGACTTGTCCCTCCGAAAGTGGGTTGACATTCGACTGATCATATGGTCCAATAGCTACCGTCGTGAGAACCTCAGACCCTACATAAAATTTTATGTATTCCATATTTACCTCACAGCAAAATCTTACTTAATGGTTGGTAGGTCCGTGTTCGAATCCTGTGTCACTGTTGTTCGATGATACAGTGCAGGGTCTGCGCAATCAGTTCGCATTGGTCAGTGTCTTTGCCGTTCACTGTGGACAGAGAGAATGAAGTTATCCACAATGCTGGTGGGACGGCGCTGGCGAACCAGCCAAGGATGTCACGCAACGTGCCGTGGAGGTGACAACTTCATTTTAAAACAGGTATACAAACTCCGTGGCCTGTAGTCCGCAAGCGAACTATACCGACCGATCGACCGCTGCTTGTCGTTGAAGTCAGTGCCAACTTTAGCGGATAGAGGGTGTCACGTGTTCAGCGCAACGGATCCCCACGGCTGTTAATCTCGGTTTTCTAGACCGCAGCCTCCACTTTTCCTCTCAAGTAGCTCCTCAATTATCCTTTCGAGGCTAAGTGGACCCCGTTCAAGTCCTATACGTTATGGAATGATTCACCGAGACCATATCCCACGAATAACACTCACAAATATTCAATCGTAAACAGTCTCTTTTATATAATATATCACATTTCACATGCCCACATCAAAATATTACAAGTATTCAAAATATAAAAAGATAAGCTGACGCAAAAGACTGCTCGCTCGTTCGTTACCTACTACATGACTTAATTTGATGCAACGTATTAACGTTTGATAGTTCTTTGCCATGGTAACCGGAAATTGTGTAATGACGGTGACATATCTTACGCGTACAAAATTTTCATACAAATATAGAAGAGTATCATTGCCTTGATCGACGCAGTTGCGCACGAGTTGGGCCCGCAGGACCGATTGGTACTCCTTGAATCCGTACAGTCTGTCTATGATGGGCATGATGTTGTCCCCGTTCAGCAGGCGTCCATCGGCTGAGAAGGCCCCCATCTTCTCGAACACACAGGCCAGCAAACACTGACACATACATGCAGAGTCAATTAGATATCGTAGCTTGTAGAGCCGTTACTGGGTAACGACATAGAAACAAACAGCGGAACAACATTCGCTGCTAGGCTATAGATTTATTAATAAGCAAGTATATGCAGCCGTTACTGGGAGATGGAAGCATAATAAGAAAAGATTTTTTTTTAATAGGATATGTGTGTGGACGCCAGTCACATGGTTCAAGATGCGGAACGGTGGTTAATCCCCTGGTTAGTTAGCGGTTGGTGATTTGGTCAGGAGAAGAGAGATCATTTGATATTGTGATTTGCTTTATTACACCGTGTAGTTTCATAAGTGGTTAAGGATGTTTCGGAAGAACCTACAGGCTTCCTAAAGATAGAGGCAGTTGTTCTTTTTTCACCGGAAAGACGATAATCACCCACGGAAATACATGGCAACATAACGCAGAAGTCTGTGATAATCTGTAATTTTTACCTATGACCGGATCTGAAATCTTATCAAGAATAAGGCGATGTGAGGTCGGTACAGGCTCTTGGCCCAACCGTGAAATAAAGCATAATTTGTTTCCTTTGTATGTTATATTGAAAACTGGATAGGTTACCTTAGCGGGCCGAGTCTCAAGACGATTCCTGTTGAGCACCGCCTGGAAATCATCTGAAACATTTCATTCGTTGTGTTAGTGTCAAGTGGGGACAACGGCCGTCATAGTAAAACTTATCTATATTACGTACGCAACTGAAAGCAAGATATTTCAGTATTGATCGAACAGAATGTGTTGCCTGATTTTTAATTATGTATGGGTCTACAGCCCTTTGTTGGGCCTTGACCGCCTTTTCAGTTTCTTGATCTTTTATACAGTCAGTAGGACTCCTTGTACGGGGGATCAGCCCGACGCAAGGCCGCTACCTGCACACAGGACAGCAGAGACAGAATAAATTCACACAAATATCCAGTCTAGAGTGGGATCCGTTCGAGCGGACGAAAACAGTTCAAGCCTTCAACCGCGCGGCCGCTGTGATGGGCTGTCCGCTTTCCTGTTTGCCGGTCGTGTCAGCTGGAGATAACGGTTCAGTGAATATATGAATTTAACTTATTACTTATACAGGGTTATTCATTCCTAGGAAGTCTCGAATTATTAACTATAAATCGCGCAGTAATTTGTTGATGAAAGCGAAATTTGGCGAATACATAAATCCGTAGCTATGGAGATAATTGCGTTACAGAAGTAGTTGAAATTGGTTTCCGGAGACACAGGCCGACACGACAGTCAGTGTTCATGAATGTTGCAGCCAACATGGCAGTAGAGACCATAGACTGATGGAAACTGTGCGAACTGGCCAGGCAGGCAGAGGTACATCATTTTGTCGAGTTATGTTTTTATTGTTAAATTATTGGATGATTTATAATTATAAATTCGGGGGACCTTCTCCGAGTGAATCACCCTGTATATTATTTTTTCTATTTATATATAAACGTAAAGCTATCCCTGTAACAGGAGTGAAAGTCCATAGGGTTTTGAGACGTCGAGGCTCCCACACTTTCTAGACAATCGGCCCACAGATGGCGGTAAAGTTGTCAGCCTTATGCGCCGGCCGCCCTTTGCCCCCCAAGAAGATTCCTGGTACTCATTTCTGTTAGAGGCTGAGTGGACCCCAGGGCCATAGTGCGGTTGGAAGGATTAGGTAAATCGAAAAAATCCAATGACCTTATCGGGACTCGAATCCGCGACCTTCCGGTTTGTAGCATAGTGTCTCAACCAACTACACTACTGCGCCCCCTTTCTATATTTATATGTTTGACAATGTGTCCTGAGAACTGACACAATTACTCTCTCAGAATGGAAATGCAGTGAACTAAGTTTCTCCCTACTCTCAGAATGAATAATATTGAAAATGCTTTACACGATATCACATATCTCATCGCTCTTTTCACAGGTGCGTGACGTCAACACAGAGTCGTACATAGAAAAATCGAACTGTACTTCATGTTTCATCGCCCTATTGTATAGGTCGTGCTTTAATACCTGGCCCCTGTGTTGCGTATAAGGAGAGTGTTAAAATAAGTAGCGGGGTAGTGGTTGCTTCTGTATTGTGGGATGAGGCCAGGGCGACGTAGTGTAACTAAAGCCCTGCTGTAATTGCAAAACTTTTGTCTGTCAGTACACTCGACCAAATACACTGCGCATTCTTTTGAGAGTGGCCACGTGAAAGAAGACAGACTGTATGTGCCCAGAGAGAATACAGCGTTTTACGCCGGAGCTCGGGTTAACATATAGGGCTTTATGTCTTTGAGGACGAGAGTGAATTAAAAGTAAGTTTGGGGGTAGTCTGAAGATGCGGGTTATCCACAAGACCGGCTACACCATCTGCCTCCCCCGTCTGTCAGTAAAGTAGTCACACAAGCAAAGGGTCGGAAATGTAAATGAACTCGAAAGGGAACAGGCAAATAAAGGCACACATAACGCATCACGCCATGAAGGTGTATGAAGAAGTGAAAGCATGGGTCCAGGTACTAGAAGGTGATGAAAGATAGTTTCACTTCCCGGCCATCTTAATCAGGGTACCCATTGGATACGAAGCCCCAGGGTCGGTCTGGGTGCTGTGGAGAAGAGGTACACCTCTGCCTTAGCCGGAAAGCGAACTCCAATCCCTCGGCTATCCAACCCGTAGCGTCGTCACTATACTGACTGAGCTATCTCCGCTCGGTTTCGCACTGTGTGGCCGGTAGCTTCCCTGGTTCACTTACCGTCGGATGCACCAACCTGAGGGATGCATTCGTTTGCAAGCGGTGTGACAGCATCTTTGTAGCTCTGGGTCGATTCTCCCTGAAGGCAAAAAGTTAGGAAACATTAGCGGCTGAGTGGGCTTAAGCACCGGGAGTGGACGTTCTTTATAATTGGAAGGAAACGCAGATATTCTTCGCTTTATGAAGATTTGCATTACGAAATTTCTGCCATACACACTCAAACCCTAGGCTTGGCTTGTCATCCGCAGGCGAACTCCCTCATCTGAAATCCCTTCCGAACAAAAACAATCACGTGCGAACGAAAACGGAAACAAGCGAAAGCAATGTAGACCAGCCATTTCTCCTTATGCTGCGAGTTTGTGTGCATCTTAACGTTTTCGGTGTTTCTTTTAAGCGTTTATTACTGTCAGAGCAAAATATAGTCTCTAGTGTTTATAGCATGAATGTATAAGGGGTGGGTCTTCTTGGCCCTTGCCCCGCGACCACAGTGATCTATTGTGCCTCTGTTTGTAGCATACTTTAAGCCTTTTCCGATGTTAATATGTTTTGTTTCGGGCAAAAGAATTGCTTATTTATATTTTCTTGGTCATTTTTTTTTGTCGTTCAGGAATGTACCGCCAAGTTATGACATTGCGCCTATGGGAAATACCGATATGTACTATGAAAATTCGTTTTACGAATTCTGTCTAGGCACATGAGCAATCATAAGAGTGGGGAGTCCGTGCACTAGAAATGTCATACTTTAAGCTTGACTCGAAAACTAAACTTCGTGGCCTTAGTCCACCAGCGAACTATACCGACAGAGCCACCGCCGCTTGTCGGCGAAGTTAGTGCCAACTTTAGCGGATAGAGGGGTGTGACATGGTCAAGGCAACGGATCCCCACGGCGGTTAATTTTGGTTTTCTAGACCGAAGCCGCTACTTTTCCCTTCAAGTAACTCCTCAATTATCCTCATGAGGCTGATTGGACCCCGTTTCAGACCCACTACTTCTCAGAAAATTTGGTAGCGCCGGGAATTGAACCCGAGGCATCTGGATCTGTAGCCAGGAACTCTGATCACTAGACTCGGAAGCACTTTAAATTTATTGTGTTTGTAATCTTTAATCACTTCAGCTCGCACCTCAACCAAATTACAGTACAACTGTACATTTTTTGAATTCAAAAGTACCGTGTTCTCGCATGTGACGCCGTGTAGTCCGGTTAAATCTCACCGACGTTTCGCAGGAACGTATTGCTTCCATGTTCACTGTCAAAGAGTTAACGCCAAACAATTAACCAGCAACATTGAGACTCCAACACTTTCCTGATACATAAGGTGATAATTGCTCAACTAATCAAGACAGCCCCCACCCCAAAACTTTTAATGGATCTCGAAGGTTCATTACCTTGCTCACAAGAGTCAGAACAAGAGATAAGATATTGTAAGTGATCAAATGTGAAAGAACATTGTTAAGAGCTTGGTGCCGTAATGCCTACAAACATTATAAATAATTTACAGGATCAAACATCGCTGATAAGATAAAGGAAGTGTTTAAAAGTGTTTAAAACTATCTCGTACTGTTACCAGGACAGTGTTAGAATTGTAATAGAATTCGCTTGCCCTCAATTCAATATGGTTGGTTCATATGAAACTGATTTATTAGTGAAGATCTAAAAGTTTGTGACGATGGCATATTAATACAACTACTGTGTTTTTGGACATCAGCCATAGTCCTTTTTTTTATTATTTAAAACACAATGTTTCGGAGACTAGACCCTGTCTCTGTCTTCAAGTGAAAACCTACTCAGTTGGGCCCAATCAATAGAGCTAGTCCCTATCTCCGGAGACAGAATTCAGTCTCCGTAACGTTGTGTCTCCGTCTTCAGGTAAAAACATACTCAGCTGGTCCCAATCGATAGAGCTAGTCCCTATCTCCGGAGACAAAATTCAGTCTCCGTAACGTTGTGTCTCCGTCTTCAGGTAAAACATAGTTGGGTCCAATCGTTAGAGCTAGTCCCTATCTCCGGAGACAGAATTCAGTCTCCGTAACGTTGTGTCTCCGTCTTCAGGTAAAAACATACTCAGTTGGTCCCAATGGATAGAACTAGTCCCTATCTCCGGAGACAGAATTCAGTCTCCGTAACGTTATATGTTTCTAAATAAGAGAACAGGGCGATGAATAATGCCCAGAAACACAATAATTGAGTAATTTTTTGCTGGAAGTAAAGAAAGACATTTGTAATGTAATTATTTGGACTTATCTAGAAACCTAAGTTTCATTTCGCCCTTTTTTTTTAGCGAGTTCGAAATGAAATGCTACAAAACTGAAACGGCGTCATCAGCTACTGGGGTCTCATATACAGAGTGGTTTAGAAATCTCAGAACATATAGAGATTAAAATCGCTTCCGTCTTGGATAGAACGCCATGTATTTCCATGGACAGGTTCGAATGGTACCCATAAACCCTATCGCAATACTTGCACATCGCTTTAACATTCGTGGCTACTGTACAATTCGTTAAAGATATGGAATAATTATGTTTTTTAATTCCCTTACTGGGGGGGGGGGGGAATCCAGCTGGGTCTACTCGGCACGGTGGCCACTGATTGGCCTATTGTAGGCTGCCCCGGGTGATTATGATGATGGAGAATTTGGTGGAATGAAGATTGGCAGGGGAAAACGAAGTACTCAGAGAAAACCCGCCCCAGCGCTACTTTGTCCACCACAAATCCAACTTGACCAGACCCGGGATCGAACCCGGGCCGCCGCGGTGGGAAGCCAGCGACTAATCGCTTGAGCTATGGCGCGGCCAAGATATGGAATAAATTTGGTATTTTCGGTGTTCTCTATAAGGTCCGCCATAGGAAACAGAAGGAAAACAGAAATAACATGAAGAGAAACATGAAAGAACATACCACAATTACACGACACCCAGATTCGTGAAACAGTAATACAGGGTCATGAATCCCGCGGGATTCGGAACCAAGAGTAACTGTGCTGGCGAGGGTCAGCAGCAATTTACCCCGTCAAATCGACCGAAATGACGTGAGCCCAGACTCATGAGGGAGAAAAATATTGTCATGAGTCCCATGGGACCCGGAACCAAGAATGACTGCTGCCGAGGGCCAGCAGCAAATTTACCCGAACCGAATACAATAACGACATAAATAATTAAACTCTCATCTTGTGCGTATCAAAATTCCAGTGGAAAGTGTTCATGTTGGAGCCAGTGCCTCATGGCAGTTGTACTGACAACATGCCTGATGCTATAAGTTTACAGACAACTCCAGAAGTATTGTCAGTTACTTACCAGTACAGAGTGTACAACAGCGATCAGACAAATGAAACACAGATTGCGAATCATAGCGCAGGTGTCTGAATTTTCATCCGAATTCGAGTGAAGTCCGACTAATTCTGTAACAGTACGAGCAGTCTCCCAGGACATTTAAATATGCAGAATAGCTACAGTAATTATTTTAATAACATGGGCTCTAGTTCCTCGAAGCATGACACGAAACAAACCTCCGATTCAGGAGTCCTGATCACATGCATTACATCGCGTCATTATGTTCTTATGTAGGCAGTAACATGACAGCTAAGTCACAAGTAATTTCATTTCTTCCTCACCGCGAACTTCGTCATAAACATTTGACTTCAGTAAGTACCGTATTTACGCATGTATAGGCCGCACATTTTTTGCCAAAAATTCAAGAGAAAAACTGGGGTGCGGCTTATATTCGAAATATTCGAAATCACACTTCATTTAAAAAAAATATATTCCTAATTAGTAATACAGAATGTTCTACTCCTGAAATAATATTCCAAGAAAATTATTTTTTCTATAATTTGTCTGAAAATTGTGCTGCCGCCTATACACGCACGCGGCCTATACATGCGTAAATACGGTATAAACCTTCTGTATAGAAAGGGATAATTAACTAACTCTCTTCTTGAGAAGCCGCCCATTGATCAGTAACTCAAAAATTTCCTACCATTTTATGGAACCCGAGTGTTCTTTACCGTGTTTAGCCCTCCACAGCTCCATATCAAATCTATTCAGTTCAAACTACCCCCATCCATTTCAATATTAACCTTCCACCTACTTCTAGGTCTTCCTAGTTGTCTATCTCGTTCTGGATTTCCCACCAAACCACTATATGCATTTCTCTTCGCACCATGCATGCTAGAAAGGGTCGGGATAGCACAGTCGGTATAGCGACTGGACGACCGTGTGGTCGGAATTCGAGTCCCGTTAGGGTCAAGAATTTTCACTTCTCCATTTCGTCCAAATCCGACTTTTGGGGTTCACCCAGCCTCCTGTTCAATGGGTACCGAGGGCTCGTTCTCCGGGGGTTGGCCGGGGAGTGAAGGTAACCACCCACTTCTAACTAGTGCCGAGGTCAAGAAAATATGGGTGTAAGCATCCACTCCCCATGCGCCTTCATGGCGTAGTGTTTAATTAGTTATTTTTTTTAATCCACATAGCGGGGGGTGGAGTCCAGCTGGGTCCACTCGGCACGGCGGCCACTGGTTGGCCTATTGTACCTGCCCCGGGTGATTATGATGATGGAGAATTTGGTGGAATGAAGATTGGCAGGGGAACCGAAGTACTTGGAGAAAACCTACCCCATCGCCACTTTGTCCACCATAAATCCCACGTGACCAGAACCGGGTTTGAACCCGGGCCGCCGCGGTGGGAAGCCAGCGACTAACCGCTTGAGCTATGGCGCGGTCTTGCCTAATTAGTTGAGCAGAGGGACAATTTTACCTTGTTATATAGACTTGGCCACGACCATTTCCTTCCAAATTCTTTCAAATCCATTATCAGGTTAATATCTTACAAAGGAGAATCAGTAAATACGAGTTCACAAATTGATATAAAACGTAAAACATGTGATATTCGTACCCGGAAAAAACATTTATTTCTCGGCATATACACCAGCATTGCTACAGTGGTCGCGCCATAGCTCAAGCGGTTAGTCGCTGGCTTCCCACCGCGGAGGCCCGGGTTCGATCCTGGGTCTGGTCAAGTGGGATTTTTGGATGACAAAGTGGCGCTGGCGCTGGGGCAGGTTTTCTCCGAGTATTTCGGTTTCCCCTGCCAATCTTCATTCCACCGATTGCTCCACAATCACCCTCACCTATCATCTGGGGCTGGTACAATAGGCCAGAAGTGGCCGCAGTACAAGGGACCTAGTCCCACCCCAGTAGCAATAAAACAATTGCTACATTTGTCCCATCGCTTTATCAGTGCGTGGAAACCCGGAGCATAGACGTCTCTTGACTATTGTCTCAGCACTTCCGCGCCCCCGTTTCAACCTCTTCATCAGAGAAACATTTGCCACGTTTCTCGACCCAGTTGTGAACCGCTTTACGCGACAAACACTTTCCACCGTAAACAGAGAACATTTCTTTATGAATATCCTTTGCATTGTGTCCTTTTGACAACATAACGCTACTCTTCGGTAGTAAAATCCTCAAGCACGGTAGCCATTTTGACTACTGAAACCAGTCTCTGAATATGCGCCTGTGAGTCTGCTACCTAGTGATACAAATAGAAAACCTATTACGTCCATTACAGCTGTTTTACTTTCATCTGTGACCTATTTACTGACTCTCCCTCGCAAAATCCGACGGTAGGGGGAGAGAGAGTGCGAGAGAGAATAATAGCTATTCTAAAATTTAGTTCCTACCTCACAGTGAACATGCTGAGTCACTATTAACAAAGATAGATTGGTTATGCTGTTTAAATAAATGATCGCTGTTTATTGTGAGCAACGTTCGAAACATACGAAAGCACTGTGTGGGAAAAATACAGAACTCTGTTATTTGTATTCCTGGGCCTTGCATTACGCCTGGTGAAGCACTTTACGTTTGGACGAACTGTGCAGAAAATATAGTTTTTATTGTGCCTGGGTCTTAATTATTGGGTGAATGCAGTCATAGATTCCAGGTAACCATTTTATATTACGCAGAGCGAATCAGGCAAGAAGTACTGGGCAGTGTTGCAAGACTGAAGTAAATGAGTGTTCTTTTTGCATTTGTGGGAGCCGCGGTAGTTCAGTCGGTATAACTACGGGCTAGGAGCTGGACGGCCGGGGTTTCTCTTTTCCACAGCGTCCAGGCCGGTTCCGGGCCCACCCAGCCTCCTGTCCAGTGAGTAAAAGGTAAAGTTGTCCCTGTGCTTAATTAGTCAAGCGCCATGCAATGAGAGTATATGGAGGAGGGGAGGTATAGCTCCACTATTCTTCACCTCGGCAGTAAGATGGAAGTGAGTGGTCAACTTCACGCCCCGGCCGCTTTACTCCCGAGTAAACAGCACCTGGTACCCTTTGGATAGGATACCCCAGAGCCGGTCTGGACGCCGTGGAGAACAGAAAATTCTTGACCCAGCCGGGACTGTAACTCCTACCCCTTGGTCGTCCAGCCCGTAGCCAATCTCTGTACTGACTGAGCTATCACGGCTCCTCCTATCCAGTAAGTACTGGGTAAAGCGGTCAGGGCGTGAAGCTGACCACTCACGTCCACTCCCCGTATATCTTCATGTCATAGTGCTTAACTACTTAAGCACAGGGACAACTTTACCTTCTTCTTATAGTTGCTGATCCTTCCGTGCTCAGAGAATGTACGAGAACGTCTCTCTGGCGATTAGCTGTGTTAATGTTGTGTTAAAGAGCCCAACGTTTCGGAGATCTCTTCTCTCTCCATCATCAGGGAAGATGTGAAGACGGCTGATCGCCTGATAAGGTTTTAGTACATTTATTCGCCGAGACAGCTTCAAATCCTGAACAGACAACGCCCATATTTCTGGCTGCCAATCAATTTCGCCATGATAGCCACGTTTCCTGCAATGTTTCGCAAAGTTCTGTCTTGACTTTATTTCTGTTTTGTCGGGAGGGGGAGAGGTCATTTCAGTACCTGGATGACATAGCGTCCACCGTTGCTGATTTGGAAGGAAGCGATCTGGGTCGAATTTGCCTGGAATGACTGAGAAAACCACAATATACCAGAGTCAGGATGGTCAATGTCTTGATCGAGGCTCGAACACAGTACCTCCGGAATACGAGTGCAGTGCGTTGCCGCCACATCATCGTGTTAGGTTCTTGCCATGAAGGTTTATGAGTCAGTGGAGGTATAGCTCCACGTATCGTTCACGTAGGCGCTAGATATATGTAAGTGATCAGCTTCACTCCCCGGCCGGCTTACCAGTAGCACCGATCTGATGAGAAACTCGGTGGACTTCAGGGTAGGTCAGGACGTTGTACACAAGGATATAATAAGATCTGGGAGGAACTAATCGCCTAAGTTCCTTTCGCTACCTACTGTTTCATATGACACAGACCTCACGGAAGACACCACGTCCAACATTTCTTGTATTGTTTCATGTATATTCGTTGCGGAGGGGCCACGCAGTAGCGTAGTTGGTTGAGGCATCTACAAGCAGGAGGGTCACGGGTTCGATTCCCGATGAGGTCATTGGATTTTTTTCAATTTACCTATTCCTTCCATCCGCACTATGGCCCTGGGGTCGAGTCAGCCTCTGACAGAACTGAGTACCAGGAATCTTCCAGGGAGTAAAGTGCGGCCGGCGCGTAAGGGTGACAACCTCACCGCCATCTGTGAGCTGATTGTGTAGAAAATGTGGGAGCCTCTACCTCTCACAACCCGATTGACCTCCATGGCCTGCTACCTTTATATTCTATTGGGAAGACACACAGATACACAGACAGCAAGGTGGTCTCTTAATTTTCATTTTATGCATCCTGTTGTCTTACACTGTACAGCCTCTTTATTTCAACCGTCACAACACAACAGAACAGAACAGAACAGAACGGACAATACTTTGTAAGATGAGGCACCGACTAAACAGTAAGTAATATACACTGTATCTTCAATACCAACATCAATTGTTGATTATAAAAGAATGTAATACTAATTACTTTCATATCATTTTCAGATTAACATTAATTTAGTAATCTACATCGCGAGCCTCCTATACAATTTTATATACAAAAAATATATATAGAATATTCCAATTTGTCCATGGGAACGCAATGAAATTACAAAACCAACGACTGATTCGATGATATAAAGCATCAATCTAAGAATTTTATTCTTGTTTTATATTATAACTTCTGTTTTATGTAATCTGATTTATTGTATTTTTACGTCAAGTGTTTTATGTAATTAATAGTATTATATCCAATTTTACTAGTACTGCAGTTCAGTGGTGTATATATGTTAACCGTGTATTTGCCTGATGATGGCTACTGATAGCCGAAACATGTAGCAGAGCCGAAACTAGGCACTGATCTTGATATTTGTTGTGTTGTGACGGTTGTAATAAAGAGGTGGTCTCTTAAGCCTCTTTTTTTTTTTCGAAATAATGAAAGAAGCCTAATAATCTCTCTGCTTAAAATCGAACCATATCTCCTCGGTCATCCAGACCGCAGAGTAATCACTGTATTGTCTCAAGTCTTGATCCTCTTATAACACACTGAACGCAAGCGGTTCAGGAATTGTCACTGAAATTAAAATGTTGAACATTTGTTGTGTCCGCAGTGTCGTTATAGTTAACAAAAATAATTTTAACAAGATACAGTAAACCTTCGTTATAACGGATTTAGAATACAGCAGACAAAATCTGGCTGTGTACAATTGTGAATTTTTAGAGATGTTTAGGGCACTAAGAATGGATTTTTTTTGGATAGAAAACTGTTTAAAAAGAAAATAACCCCGACATGTAAACCTTTATATAATCACAGTGTGTGTTTGTTATGTATCCTGTGGTGTACTTCTGTGAGTACCCCATTACTTCGTTAGAGCTGATATCAGCGACAACGGACACCGTATCCTCCCCATTATTCCGTTATAACTAGGGTTCACTCTAATACAAATTTTCAAAGAAATATCTTTGTACAGAATTTCAGAATTTTATGTTTAATGGCCTGAGATTAAAGTTCTGTATCATCGCCATTTTGATACGAACTAACTCATTATAGCAGATTCATTTTTAAAAAAGCTAAACAGTAAAGAAAAAAAAAACAAATATGTCCAGGCACAATGATAACATCCGATTCTCATTCTTAAGATATGTAAATCTCTAAGATGGCTCCTACAGAAACTAATTTGCCCTAG
Organism: Cryptotermes secundus; assembly: GCF_002891405.2. Taxonomy (NCBI): domain Eukaryota; kingdom Metazoa; phylum Arthropoda; class Insecta; order Blattodea; family Kalotermitidae; genus Cryptotermes; species Cryptotermes secundus. The sequence continues at coordinate 3,127,978 of NW_019743656.1, forward strand.
GGTTAAGGCAGGGATCATACAAGACGATCCAACCAACAATATTAACTCCTCCCCTCTGACAGAGGGTTCATCCCTTGTATATTATTCAATGCCCGTGTATACATCAGTCATCAAGATGGCTGCGGTGCGCATGTGTGTAAGGCAGGGTTGGTGACAAACAGCCACCAGTATCAGATGTAACATTCTGTGTAACCAATAGGGACAACAGCGGGCGTGTCTAAAGTCGACGCCTTGCATCGTCACACTCGACGCAGACGCCTCTAAAGGCCATAGTTGCCCTTAAAATTTCGCAGAATATCGAAGGAAAGAAATGGCTGATTGAATATTGAAGGCGGAAAATACTCTTATCCCTGCTTTAACTAAAGAAGAGAGAGCGAGGCATTGCGTGGGTATAACTGGCCCACATCCGCCACTAAGCTGCTTATTTAGGGATATGTAAGACCGCGCCATAGCTCAAGCGGTTAGTCGCAGGCTTCCCACCGCGGCGGCCCGGGTTCGATCCCGGGTCTGGTTAAGTGGGATTTGTGGTGGACAAAGTGGTGCTGGGGCAGGTTTCCTCCGAGTACTTCGGTTTCCCCTACCAATATTCATTCCACCAATTGCTCCACAATCACCCCCACCTATCATCTGGGGCTGGTACAATAGGCCAGAAGTGGCCGCAGTACAAGGGACTTCGTCCCACCCCACTAGCATTAAAAAAAATTAGGGGTGTGTACCAACAGTAACAGAACTGCTTCTTGCTGGTTTCTTGCTCGGCTTATTATTCGACATTGTAGATGGAGGCGATATGTTCCTCCGCAACGTCGGTTGATTTTCACCGAACCACACGGCGTTATATCCCAGAAGATGAACTCTTCAGAATCGCACCTGCGTGAACATCGACCATAGCAACGCGGTAACAGCAACAAGTTTTCCGAAAATTACGCCAAAATTTTCAGCTTGCACAGTACACACGGTCGGGTCTATGTAATTACCTCGCCTTCTCTTCATTATGTTTGTCTGTGTCCCTATGTTTCATGAATCACTGTAGATTTTAATATAAGCCGGGATAGCTCAGTCAGTATAGCGACTGGACGACAGAAGACTCGGAGTTCGAGTCCCGGTAGGGTCTCTTCTTCATGTCATCCAGACTGGCTCTGGGGCCCATCCAGCCTCCTATCCAATTGCTACGGGTGGCTCTTTCACTGGGGCTAAAGCGGCCGGGGAGTGAACCTGACCGCTCATTTCCAACTAATGCCGAGGTCAAGAATACGTGAATATATAAATCCGCTCCCCCCATACGTCTTCATGGCTTAGTGCTTAATTAGTTAAGCATAGGGACAAGCCTTTATGTCCTACAATTTGGCCTATCGTCTCCTCAATACAGGAGTGTACTATATCCATCGAAACATGGGTTCGAAGCTAGAGAATTAGCTGCAGTTTAAATGGGCCTTAGAACGAAGCACGTTCTGAAATCTCACACTTGGAAGTAAGGTAAACCCGTGGAAGTGTGCGGAGACAGTGCAACACAGTGCGGAGAATTATCTCATTTTCGCTCAAAAGCGGAGATAGAACGCTCCAGTACTCAGTGGACAATATATGTACTTTGCATTTATATTTGTAACCCCTTAAGCCTATCTTTGCTTATTAAATAAACGAAGTGGGCTCAGGGCCGAATGAGGGCTAATAATCCCAATTTACGAGTGGGGCCTTGACATGAATCAGCCCGCTTTACTGAGGGGCAGCGTTCTGACGGATCGGGGCTTGGGCGTGACGTAAGCATTGGACGAATGCCGTATTAACCCTCTGCAGCCCGAAGACGAGGATAAAGTGTTGGGGGGGGGTTGAGACAGACTATATTTTATGGGGGAGGGCGAAGGCCGCGCTATAGCTCAAGCGGTTAGTCGCTGGCTTCCCGCCGCGGCGGCCCGGGTTCGATCCCGGGTCTTGTTAAGTGGGATTTGTGGTGGACAAAGTGGCACTGGGGTGGGTTTTCTCCGAGCACTTCGGTTTTCCCTGCCAATCTTCATTCCACCAAATTCTCCATCATCATAATCACCCGGGGCAGGTACATTAAGCCAATCAGTGGCCGCCGTGCCGAGTGGACCCAGCTGGACTCCACCCCTCACTAAGCGAAGAAAATGGGGGAGGGCGCAAAATTGTTCCTACTTTGAAGCTTCCCAGGGAGACGGGATAGCTCAGTTGGTATAGCCTCTGGCTGCGGGCTGGACGACCGAGTGGTCGGAGTTCGAGTCCCTGTCGGGGCAAGAATTTTCACTTTTCCATGTTGTCCAGGCCAGTTCTGGGGCCCACCCAGCCTCCTATCTATTGGGTACCGGCGGCTCTTTCACTGGAGCTAAAGCGCCCGGGTCGTAAAGCTGACCACTCACCTTCAACTAGTGCCGAGGTTAAGAATATGTGGATCTATACATCTACTCCCCCATACGCCTTTATAGCGTGGTGCTTAATTAGTTAAGAACAGTGACAACTTTACCTTTTAGTTTGAAGGTAGGGTACGTTTGAGAGAGGGTAAAGCGTTGGGAAATGAAGAAGGTAAAGTGTTAGGAAGTGGACTTTTTATGGGTAGAGGAATTGAGCAACGGCTTTGTTGCATATGTTCAGGATTTTGATAGTATCTTAGGAAGGGGTACGTTAGAGTGACCTTTTGATTTAACATTTGGGGGGGGGATGAGAGTGATATTTAAAAATGGAGATTCTACCGCATAGAAGACCTTTCGCCTCAATTTTGAAGATTAACTAATTCATACTGTTTATCAAATGAACGCTGATTTAAAAAAAACTACCTTTTGGGCTGTGAAGACTATAGTCTGGTAACAATTTACCGACGTTTCGGAGGTATATAGGCTTACATCTTCAGACTTGAAGAGTAAGACATCAACCAACTAAGAGGGCTCTAGTTTTTGATTGTTTGCTTAAGTTACTCTTCGAAGCTGAATGTAGAGAACGTGCGTTCCTCTGAAACGTCGGTAAATATTACCACATTAGACGGCGTCACATCCCCAGAAGACTCTTCAAAATCTCTAACCGTTGTTTATTATGAGGATAGTAAGAAACATGAGTACACGGTGTGGGCAAAACCCATAGTTTTTAATGTTACAGCAAATGGTACATAAGTTACCGTTAATATCTCTAAATGGTTATACATTATGGATACGAGTAGAAGGTATCAGAGAAGTAGCATGTGTCACACGAATAGGCAAAACTGCTATCGGAGTCACGTGTTTTCTGCAACAAGCCATTCCCAAGTGTTCCACTTGGTCTAAACATTTTTTCTCCGATAAATATTAAAGAGTCATGCCGGACATAGACTCAGAAACGCCGCTGTAAGTCTTCATGTAAAGTATCATTTATTTTTATTTGAGATCAAGCAAGAGTGTAGTGTTTCGATGAAATAAAGTAACATTCCCCAGTAAAAAAAAGTAAAGTAAAGCTATCCCTGTAC
>NW_019743656.1:3131596-3166432 GCF_002891405.2 Cryptotermes secundus
AGTGCGGCTGGAAGGATTAGGTCAAATGAAAAAAATCCAAAGACCTCATCGGGACTTGAACCCGCGACCTTCCGGCTTGTAGCATAGCCCCTCAACCAACTATGCTACCGCGTGCCCCCGACAATATCAAACTTAATAATAATAATAAGAAAATCCATTCAGCCATTCTGAAACTACCCTTACAGACGGACAGACCTATTTTTGTAGGCGCTAACATGTCTGCAAACGCTCATAACTATGTATTTTACCCTCAGTTACGAGGGTTCAAATGAGACCAGTTTGTCGATTGTTCTGACCGAAAGGCTAGAAATCGTTAAAATGTTATCGCTTGAGCTTACTTTCTATGTTCAACGTCCTTATTTCGTGAATAGCTATTCGCTCTCAGTCCCAGAAAATTAATGTCATATATACAGGTACACATGAATTTGCAATGGGCCGTAGGAACGGGTTTCATTTGAACCACTTTAATATATCCCGACATGTGGCTAGCTTACTATTTTTCTCACATAAACAATTAAATAATGTTAATTATGAACTAATTATGCCCTCCTTGTGCTTATACGCTTCATCGTTTCAATCCACCTCGCGACACAGAGTCTAATTGCCCGGACATGACGCGTCTATTCGCTGTGGTCGATGTGGGTGTTTTACAGACAAGTAGCTGGAGAATTTGAAGGTTTTTAGGGGAGGGTCGATGATTTTAAAAGTTTTTAGGCCGTTCGCGAAACAGCTTCACACAGGAGGGGGGCACAAAAAGCGTCCCCTCGAAATGGAGACAGCCAGACGCTGTACCACATGTTTCCAACCGTGGGAACTGCAGCATATGTGAGCCACAGGTGGAACACCCACTCAAGCTGGAAGTATCAGACATGAAGGCATGTTGTGAAGAACACGGCATAGCCACTGAATATTACTGTCATCTGGTCTGTGACCTCGTCTAGCCTGATAGAAATATATTAGTGTTTCGGAGGAACGTACTGCCTTCATCTTCAGAGTAGCTTCTAGCTCGAATGATTCTGTAGAACCTGTTTTCACCCCATCTTCAGACTAGTTTCTATCGTGAATGTTTCAAGGAACCTAATGCCTCCGTCTTCAGGACAGCTTTTAACGTGATCGCTTCGGGGAACCGTACGGCCTCCATCCTCACAGTATCACTTCTCCTATGACTGTTTCGTATGAATCTACTGCTTTTACTTTCAAAATTTCCTTTACCCTGATCGATTCGGGGGAATCTGTTCCTTACATTTTCAGGGTAGCTTTCAATGTGAGCGTTTTGATGGCTCCTGGTGACTACATCAGTATAATTTCTACCTTGACCGTTTCGGAGAAAAGTGGTGCCGTCATCTTCAGGGTAGCTTCTAAAATGAACGCTCGAGAAAAACTGCTGCTTACATGTTCAGGGTAGATTTTATCCTGAATGTTTCGGTGGAACTTCTTGTCTCCATCTTCCGAATATCGGTAGTTTCTACCGTAAAATTTACAAACTTTTAATCACACTTTGACGAAATTCCGTATGAAAAAATCCGCTTAACGTTAGATGTTTTTAGTCATACTGACCGCTTACAAAGCTCACTTTACATAAGGCCATTAATGAACTTTTTTGTTGATTGCTTAAGCCGTTTCACCTTTTTTTTCTTGCAATTTTCTTTTGCGCTGCTGCAATATTAATTCAGCTCAGTTTATCTATCACAGTTTTGTGTTTCACAGAAACATTGGTCATGAACCTGTCGCTTGATAAACTGTGAATGATCGCCAATAGAGATTGCTTTCTTTACTGCATATGACGTACACCCTTTATAGTATCGTTATACACTGGGGGGGACTCATTTCATTTTATTCATATCAAGGGAGCATCAGGCCTAAATTATTGGAACCACTGAGTTAATTGCTTATTTAATTACACTGCCTTTTCTATCCATATTTCATCTTCAGCTCTCGTAAATCATTCTCCATATCTTCCCAGCCATCTCAAGCGTTGCAAGATCTCGAGATCGTATCCTCTCGTATTTGAAGCCTGAAGTTTACATGGAGAATATTTAAGAATTCAGTCCGTACCTCACAGGAAACACACTTATGTCTCCGCTACAGAGACCAACCGGTTAATGCTGTTTAGGGAAACAGTCGCTATTTATTGTGAGAACCATACGGAACACACAAATCGACAGAGATAACACTGCGTGGGCACAATGCAGAGTTTTAGTGTGTTACAGCGGGCGGTTTATGTGGTGATCACTGGACTTCAGAGAGTTTACAGTTATTGGTGGACTTTCATCAGAGTAACCGTAGAACTGTCACGTCAGCGATAGGCGACACAGACCCTAGCGGTTCTGTGAGCACCTTTGCCGCCTTTACAATGGATATCCATTCCTCTCTATTATTTGCCTCCATCTATTCATTTCCAGCTGTCGTAAATCATTCTCTGAATTTACCAGTCATCTAAATCTTGGCTCTCCCATTTTCCTACCCTGTCTTGAGGTTCTCTGCTTGCTAACTGCGTCACATTAGTTTCTTTTTCGGCTCATTCTTCGACTCTGAAGATGGAGGCGACATATTCCACCGAAAAGTCAGTTGAATTTCAACGGGCTACACGGCGTTATATGCCAGAAGACAGAACTATTTAAAAATGATCCTAGCCACCCTTGTTTGTTCTATTTTGATTACACACCCGAACCATTCCAAACCTCTCCTATCCACAACCAGGTCAGGGGTTGAACACAGCTTACTCAGTGGGTAGTCACGTCACGGTTTTAGCTTTGAGGTTGGTACGGCCGCAACTGCAATGCTTAGGTCCGTTACTCCCTACCTTGAAGACAACAATCGTAAAATGCCCACCAGCTCTTCTATTTTTTTCATTTAGTAACCGTCTCACACGCTAATTTGCGTTAAAATCTTAAAATTCGTTTTTTTTTTTAATTCTAAATTTATTTTTCACAACACTGGTGCACAACACTTTTCGACCGATATGGTCATCATCAGGTAAAAAGGTAAAGCTATCCCTGTATCAGGCCGTGGACGCTGATAGTGTCGTGGGACGTCGAGGTTCCCACATTTTCTAGACAGTCGGCTCACAGATGGCGGTGAGGTTGTCAGCCTTACGCGGCGGGCCGCCCTTTACCCCACAGGAAGATTCCTGGTACTCATTTCTGTAGAGGCTGAGTCGACCCGAGGGCCATAGTGCGGCCGGAAGGATTAAGTCAATTGAAAAAATGTACCTCATTGGGATTCGATCCCGTGACCTTCCGGCTTGTAGCATAGTGCCTCAATCAACTATGCTACCGCGTGTCCCCTCATGGAAGACAGAATTATTCATAACCATCGCTGTGAGAACCTCAAATCCTACAAACACTAGATTTCTGAGTGTTGGCCTAAAGACTTCAATCTGCAGGAAAACAGAATTTTCTGTGTCAACCAACTGTATAGTAAAAGGTAAAAGTAAAGTTATCCCTGTGCTTAACTAATTAAGCACTAGGCCATGAAGGCGCATGGGGGAGTGGATGTATAGATCCATATTTTCTTGACCTCGGCATTAGTTGTAGGTGAGTGGTAAGTTTCATACCCAGGCCGCTTTACAGTGGGGGAAAGAGCCCCCGGAACCCATTGGATATGAGGCTGGGTGGGCCCCAGTGTCGGTGTGAACGACTTGGAGAAGAGAAAATTCTCGACTCTCCCGGGACTCGAACTCCGACCCTTCATCGACCAGACCGTAGCCAGTCGCTATACCGACTACGCTATACCGGCTCTTTAGTGGAGGACGAAATATTTACTGAGTGACTTAGGCCTGTCTTGCACCCATTAGGGACGTTAAAGTGAAGTAATGGCTTCTTGGAGAGGAACAAGAGGTCCTGGTCAGCGGAGCTGCACAGAGGACAAGTCTGAAGGCCACTAGTGCATCCGGATGTGGGCTCTGTTCAAACATAATTCTATGTAATTTATATGTGGAGGCCGCTCAGGCATTATCAACTCGCATTTACCAAGGATTGTTTGCCAGGTACTTGTAGAATGTGAAACTCTATTCGCTACATCATGATGTATTGTGAGACCTGGCGTTCTCACGTCACTGATCTTGAATATTGCTGTCTTCTAGAATATAACGCCACAAAAACAACGTTTCGTAAGAACCTGCTGCCTCCATCTTCAAGGTGAATGATAATGCCTAACCGCTCAGGTCCACGATACCGCTCCTCAAANATCTTCAGCTCTCGTAAATCATTCTCCATATCTTCCCAGCCATCTCAAGCGTTGCAAGATCTCGAGATCGTATCCTCTCGTATTTGAAGCCTGAAGTTTACATGGAGAATATTTAAGAATTCAGTCCGTACCTCACAGGAAACACACTTATGTCTCCGCTACAGAGACCAACCGGTTAATGCTGTTTAGGGAAACAGTCGCTATTTATTGTGAGAACCATACGGAACACACAAATCGACAGAGATAACACTGCGTGGGCACAATGCAGAGTTTTAGTGTGTTACAGCGGGCGGTTTATGTGGTGATCACTGGACTTCAGAGAGTTTACAGTTATTGGTGGACTTTCATCAGAGTAACCGTAGAACTGTCACGTCAGCGATAGGCGACACAGACCCTAGCGGTTCTGTGAGCACCTTTGCCGCCTTTACAATGGATATCCATTCCTCTCTATTATTTGCCTCCATCTATTCATTTCCAGCTGTCGTAAATCATTCTCTGAATTTACCAGTCATCTAAATCTTGGCTCTCCCATTTTCCTACCCTGTCTTGAGGTTCTCTGCTTGCTAACTGCGTCACATTAGTTTCTTTTTCGGCTCATTCTTCGACTCTGAAGATGGAGGCGACATATTCCACCGAAAAGTCAGTTGAATTTCAACGGGCTACACGGCGTTATATGCCAGAAGACAGAACTATTTAAAAATGATCCTAGCCACCCTTGTTTGTTCTATTTTGATTACACACCCGAACCATTCCAAACCTCTCCTATCCACAACCAGGTCAGGGGTTGAACACAGCTTACTCAGTGGGTAGTCACGTCACGGTTTTAGCTTTGAGGTTGGTACGGCCGCAACTGCAATGCTTAGGTCCGTTACTCCCTACCTTGAAGACAACAATCGTAAAATGCCCACCAGCTCTTCTATTTTTTTCATTTAGTAACCGTCTCACACGCTAATTTGCGTTAAAATCTTAAAATTCGTTTTTTTTTAATTCTAAATTTATTTTTCACAACACTGGTGCACAACACTTTTCGACCGATATGGTCATCATCAGGTAAAAAGGTAAAGCTATCCCTGTATCAGGCCGTGGACGCTGATAGTGTCGTGGGACGTCGAGGTTCCCACATTTTCTAGACAGTCGGCTCACAGATGGCGGTGAGGTTGTCAGCCTTACGCGGCGGGCCGCCCTTTACCCCACAGGAAGATTCCTGGTACTCATTTCTGTAGAGGCTGAGTCGACCCGAGGGCCATAGTGCGGCCGGAAGGATTAAGTCAATTGAAAAAATGTACCTCATTGGGATTCGATCCCGTGACCTTCCGGCTTGTAGCATAGTGCCTCAATCAACTATGCTACCGCGTGTCCCCTCATGGAAGACAGAATTATTCATAACCATCGCTGTGAGAACCTCAAATCCTACAAACACTAGATTTCTGAGTGTTGGCCTAAAGACTTCAATCTGCAGGAAAACAGAATTTTCTGTGTCAACCAACTGTATAGTAAAAGGTAAAAGTAAAGTTATCCCTGTGCTTAACTAATTAAGCACTAGGCCATGAAGGCGCATGGGGGAGTGGATGTATAGATCCATATTTTCTTGACCTCGGCATTAGTTGTAGGTGAGTGGTAAGTTTCATACCCAGGCCGCTTTACAGTGGGGGAAAGAGCCCCCGGAACCCATTGGATATGAGGCTGGGTGGGCCCCAGTGTCGGTGTGAACGACTTGGAGAAGAGAAAATTCTCGACTCTCCCGGGACTCGAACTCCGACCCTTCATCGACCAGACCGTAGCCAGTCGCTATACCGACTACGCTATACCGGCTCTTTAGTGGAGGACGAAATATTTACTGAGTGACTTAGGCCTGTCTTGCACCCATTAGGGACGTTAAAGTGAAGTAATGGCTTCTTGGAGAGGAACAAGAGGTCCTGGTCAGCGGAGCTGCACAGAGGACAAGTCTGAAGGCCACTAGTGCATCCGGATGTGGGCTCTGTTCAAACATAATTCTATGTAATTTATATGTGGAGGCCGCTCAGGCATTATCAACTCGCATTTACCAAGGATTGTTTGCCAGGTACTTGTAGAATGTGAAACTCTATTCGCTACATCATGATGTATTGTGAGACCTGGCGTTCTCACGTCACTGATCTTGAATATTGCTGTCTTCTAGAATATAACGCCACAAAAACAACGTTTCGTAAGAACCTGCTGCCTCCATCTTCAAGGTGAATGATAATGCCTAACCGCTCAGGTCCACGATACCGCTCCTCAAAAACGTCCGATATCACATTCGAAATTTTGAAATTACTCTTGTGCCTCTAAGACAGAATCAGCAGGTTCGTCCGAAACGCTGGTAAAGATGTACCAGACTACTCGGCATCACGTCTCCGAAGACAGAGTTCACGATATTGCTTCATTTGTTCATCCGAAAATGTGGTTTGGTTCACCAAACTAACCTAATTTAATACAATTTTCGTATTATAAGTTTACCTTCAGGCGGGGGGTTTCAAACTCTGCGATGCCTCGACCCCTTAAAATAATACATAGATTTACACGACCACCCCTTCTCCCACCATCTCAGCCTGTCAGCGAAAAGTGCAGATCTGCACACTCTTGCAAGAACCCTGTCAGGCTGTACGGTGACAACAGAAACCTCAATAGCTTTACAGCCTCCTGACACCTGCAGTAAGCTATAAAATGTTCCTGTGAAAATGTAAAGGTATCCCTGTAACAGACCGTGGAGGCCCATAGGGTTGTGAGACGTCGAGGCTTCCACGTCTTCTAGAAAATCGGCCCACAGACGGCGGTGAAGCCGGCTTTACGAGCCGGTCCCCCATTACCCCTAGGAAGATTCCTGGTACTCACTTCTGTTAGAGGCTGAGTTGACCCCAGGATTAGGTCTACTGAAAAATCCAATGACCTCATCGGGAATCGAACCCGCGACCTTCCAGGTTTTATCATAGTGTCTCAACCAAGTACACTACCACCTGCACCAAAATGTTCCAGTACAATCACGAATGTACAGTTCAGCACATTGTTGCAGGTCCCTATCAGGCTGTACCGTGACAACAGGAATATAAATAGATTCTCAAGGTCACTTTGCTTAAAGCAGCCTATTCAATGTTCGTGTAGGGACGAACTACACGGTGTTACAACGCAGTGTTCCTAGTCGAGTCGCGAGAACGCCTAATCCAACCAGTTTCTCCTTGTCTTCTCTTTCTCCTTACTTTCCTTCAGCTTCTAAGCATTCCCGTCATTGTCGTACTGTTCCCCACTCCCTCCTCTCTTCTGTAGACAGGCTTAGGCTCCTCAGTGCCACTATTAACTCATTGCTATGCACCTACAAATAAAAGAAATCCCGGACGGGATTCGATCTCAGTCTGTCAAGTTTCCTTCCTGCTAAAGCGAGTTGCGCTTGCGCCACTCTTGTCCTCGTTACGCTCTCTGCTGACCTTGAGATGGGTCGCCTTCGTGTTACTCAGGCACTAGGCATATGGAATCCGGAACATTCGAGTCACGCATCAGGGAAACTTGTTGAACGGCGCACCAGCGTAACTGAATTGCCCGGTCAGCGAACATTCCGCACCAAGTTGCTAGCTAATAGTTGACGGTTTTGCGATTAAAAGGTCCTGTACATTTCTCATCTCCGCCCATCTCTGCTTACTCCACGACCCTGAACATGGTAACAATGTGTTACTCTGAAACGTCATTTGACTTTCACCTGACTTCACGGCGTTATATCCAAGAAGGTAAAATGAAGTTCTGTGAAGATCTCATATTTTCCCGTCATCTTGTCAATTCCTAGGACCAGGGTTAGCCCATTCAGTGTAGTGATTATGTTCCCGGATGGATGATCGGGGAATATGAGTTTGATTCCGGTTTGCAGCACAGATGTTCTCTTATCCTCAGCGTCTAGACAGTTTCTGGGACCTACCCACAGTCACACCCAATGGGTAACAGGACTTCTTTGTATGGAGATAAAGCAGCCCTGGCGTGAATCTGATCACATCCATCTAGTGTCGAGATTGACAATTGGTTGGCCCATATCTCAATTCCAATAGAGCTGTCACGTGTTTCAGTGACTAAGACGCGGGTTTGGATTGATGAATCGGTTTATTGGATCTTCACTAGTCGTAACTACAATTAGTTCTTACACTCTCAAGATTGCTCTAACTATAGCACATGTAACGTCACACACTAAGTCCTCTAATTTCTCTTCTGGCCACTCTGCTGTTCCCTTGAACTTTGGAAATCAGGTGAAGTCAATTACCATTCCCGTATTCTCTCATATCATCTCGGGACGGACCACGCATAGAAAACACAGTTCTATGACCACACAGAAAACAAGTCACGTGATAAGTATCTCGTTAGTCCATTGGCGCGCTGACTGTTGTCTGGCAACAAGCTATAAACATTCGTCCTGTTGTTGAGTGACTTTAAGCAAGGTGTTCATCGGCTGTTGCCTAACTATACACGTTACGGAGTCGTCATGGTGTAGTGCTTAATTAAGCACAGAGTCAACTTTAATTACGCCTGTTACTTCGTCCCTCTTAGGTCCAAATATTCACCTCAGCACCCTCTTCTTAAAACCAGTCTATGTTCTTCCTTCACTTTGGGAGACAAAGTTTCACGCCCAAAGGTGTTCCATTTCTGAAAACAAAGTGCTTGCTGGGAAGGTCAGGATTACATTAAGTATTTTTTTTATTGCTAGTGGGGTGGGACTAAGTCCCTTGTACTGCGGCCACTTCTGGCCTATTGTACCAGCCCCTAATGATAGATGAGGGTGACTGTGGAGCAATTGGTGGAACGAAGATTGGCAGGGGAAGCCGAAGTACTCGGAGGAAACCTGCCCCAGCGCCACATTGTACACCACAAATTCCATTTGACCAGACCCGGGCTCGAACCCGGGCCGCCGCGGTGGGAAGCCAGCGACTAATCGCTTGAGCTATGGCACGGCCATTACATTAAGTAAGAAGTGCTTGAACAGCTCAATAGCTGGCGTTAAAGTCATTCGTTTTGCTTCCTCAACGTACGTTTGTACCCACAGACCTTATCAAAACAGGTAAGTCTGTCTTTGGGGAGCCGGGATAGCTCAGTCGGTATAGCGACGGGCTAGGGTCTAGACGATTTTCGACAGGGGCAAGAGATATTTTCCCATCTCCGCAGCGTCCAGACTTGCTCTGGGGCCCACGCAAGCGAAGAGACCGTGAGAACCGGTTCTCACGGTCTCTTTGCTTGCAGATTTCTTATATATTTTTTCTTCTACCCTGAAGATGGAGGCGATACGTTCCTCCGAAACGTCGGTTAACAGCACATATACACGGTGCCAAATCCCAGAAGACTGCTTTCTTCATAGTCACCGCCGTGAAAGCCTCAAATCTTACACAAAATTCCAAGTTTTAATAAATTATTTATTCAGAAGGTTTATAGATACATTTTACAAATACCAAAAAAATTTGTACCGGGGACGTTCGGATGCACGCCGGGCTCGAGGCAAGAGGTAAAGAGGTTATATATCTTTCACCGCTCAGAGAAGGGAAGGTCCATCAACACATACCGTTCTTCATAACAATTCATTTTTACTGTAAGGAGGTAAAATAGAACAAATCTCTACTTTCTGGAGGTTAATTGCATTTGTGGTGTAAGTCAGTTCGGATTACTGGCAAATCGTATTAATGTGGGTTCAAATTACTGCGGTTCCACCGTATATACGTTAGAAAGTTAGTCTTAAATACGAGGATAATATTAAAATGTGTCATAACAAAACAGAATGAGAATGTTTGGGCTGCATTCACATGGCTCAGAACAGGGGCCAGTAGCAGACTGTTGTGCATATGGTAATGAACCATTGTGTCGAATAAAATGCTGGAAATTTCTCGATTAACTGAACAATTATTTGTATTTCAATAAGAACTCAGCTACATGGCAATAGGGTGGAAAATGTTCATCCTCCTATATAGTGGGTACCGGGGGTAAAGCGGCCAGGACTTGAAACTGACCCGTTCACGTCCAACTAGTGCCGTAGAGAAGAATACGTGAATCTATACCCCCCCCCCCCCATACGTTTTCATGGCGTAGTGCTTAATTAGTTAAGTACAAGGACAACTTTACCTTTACCCCAGTTCCATGGAGTGACGCTAGCAAGAAAAAACATGGCAGCTTGTGTCGCTGTTGCACTGTAAACATTTCCCGAAAGATGATGATGGCGTATCTGTAGATAGCAGAACCACTTAGTGCGAATTATCCTGCCTAGTTTAGTATCTTCGTTTGCTCGTAATGTAAGCTGGCTTTCCACAGCTACAAGCTTTCAAGGTTACAGCGCGCATGCTCAGTGAAGTCGTGATTTCAAAGTGTCCCTCAAGGGCCGTAACGTGTAAGAGTGGATCATAATGAGCTAAGCGAAGTGAAACCAAACATGGCGACGAGTACTATATTCTGGAATGTGACGCCGTGTGGTACAGTAGAAGTTTAGTGACGTTTTGAGTTTTAAAGAGTAAACTAAGCAGCGAGTCGTTGCATCTTCCGAAACTGAGACACACTTCTGCCACGCTACACGGCGGCACATTCCAGAATATTATTATTTTCAGGATTGATTTTTAAATTTTACACACCGACATTCCCCACAAGGCGTTCTCGTTTCTGGCCAAGGAGGAACCATACCACCCGCACTGCAAGCACAAGTATACCCATTTCATATCGATTTTTTTCTAGGCCATATCATCTTGTACCGAGAGCCGGCTTATCTCACTCGGTACAGTGACTAGACTACGGGCGGAATGACCGAGGAATCGGGGTTCGATTCCCGGCAGCGGCAACAATATTTTTCTTTAGAAGAAGGCCGTCTTCTGGGATGTGGTGCCGTATAGATCTTGTGTGAACCGACGTTTCGGGGGAACGTATCGCCTCCATCTTCAGGGTAGGAAAATCTGCGAGCGAGGAACCAGCTTGAACAGGTGGCTGCAGACGTTCCTCCGAAACGTCGATTCACACAGGATCTACACGCCGCCACATCCCAGAAGACGGCATTCTTTATAGTCACCGCATAAAAACCTCAAAACTTACACAGCTTTTGCTCTACTTGGGGCCCACGCAGCCTTCTATCCAATGAGTACACATGCTTTTTACCAGGGGGTAAAGTGGCCGGGACGTGGAGCTGACCACTCACCTTTCATCTGGTACCGAGGTCAAGAATGGTGTAACTATGCATCCGCTCCCCCATACGTCTTCACGGCGTGGTGATTAATTAATTAAGGCCAAGGATAAGTTTACCTGTGATATCATGTAGTCTGGTAAATGGTTACCGACGTTTCGGAGGAACCTTTTGCCTCCATCTTCGGGGTGATACAACGAGTGGATTAACGCAGAGGTAACGTTCTTCATTCCCATTGGGAGGTGCTCGGTTCGAGTCTTTGTCACGGCACCGGCTAGCCGGAAAGAGGCTTTACAAGTTATCCAAAGCAGACGCTGGGTTAACACCTCAAAGCAGGCCACAGCCATTTTCTTCCATATCCTTTCCAATTTATTATTCATCATTTTAATGGACGCCATAGGACTACAATAGGAGACAGACGCAGTGTTGTTAAATGAACCGTATATAAATAAATACTAAATAAAATATTTTTATCGAGGAGTAGATGTCATATTGTGGTCTCCCAGGTTGTGACATAGCCTGAGGAGTGGGTACCATCGTTTCGGCGGAACATACTTCCTCCATCTTCTGGGTAAAAATGAACTAACACCATTGAATTCAGTCCTTCTTGAGAAGCCGCCAGTCGCTCAACTACTCAAGAATTTCCCAAAATTTTACAGGATCCGAACGTTCATTACCGTGTTCAAAAGAGCCTGCCACAGGCCCCTGTCCTAAGCCAGATGAATCCAGTCCATACCCCCGTCCTACTTGATTAAGATTCATTTTAATATTATCTTACCTCCTAAGTCTAGGTCTTCCTAGCGGGGTCTCTTTCCTTCTGGCTTTCCCACTAAAGCTCTGTGTGCATTTCTCTTGTCTCTCACGCGTCCTACATGCCCCTCCCATCTCATTTTCACTGACCTGACCATTCTAATTATATTCGGTAAAAATGTAACGCTATCCCTGTAACAGGCCGTGGAGGCCCATAGGGTTGTGAGACGTCGAGGTTTCAACATTTTCTAGACAACTGGCTCACATATAGCGGTGAGGTTGTCAGCCTTACGCACCGGCCGCCCATTACCCCCAGGAATATTCCTGGTATTCATTTCTGTTAGGGGCCGAGTCTACCCCAGGGCCATAGTGTGGCTGGAAGGATTAGTTCAATTGAAAAATCCAATGGCCACATTGGGCTTCGAACCTGCGAGCTTCCGGCTTGTAGCATAGGTTAAGGGTACAAATTATGAAGCTCGTTATGCAGTTTTGTCTCGCTTCCTGGGGTAGAAGATGAGCTAACGTGGAACGGAAAGTGTTCAGATGAGAATGAAGTTCATTGTAAACAGGTGTCAGCACCTGCCAACAGAACAATAAGGACATAAAATAATTGTTTTAGAATGACACACGAATTTTTATCTGAACAGATATATTGTTGAGGTATATCTGAATGTACTGGAAGCGCTCGTACACTGAACTGTTCCCAGAAGCTGAGTGTAACAAAACAAAGGAAAAGCATTGTGTAATGCACTTGCTGATGTAGACACAAGTGTGTCATGCAGCCTCGTGACATCTGCCGCTCATCTGTTCCTTGCGACGTTTGTACAAATGTGTCATATACTTGCTGCCCAAACGGGCCCCACTTCTTCCTGAACAGGGAAGGACTTAGGGCGCCTGAAACAGAATTTTAAACTATTTAACCCTTTAAACGACTATGATGGCCGACCAATACACGACAGAACTCCCGACCCGCAGCCACAACCAACAAACCAAACAAAACCAAAATCATTCACGCACAACACACCGACACCCAAATAAAACTGATGCTAACCCTCATAACCCAAATAACCCAAATAACCAGAGGCAACTAAAATATGAGAAGATAAACCGTATTACAGTGAGCATCAGAATCCTTAACCGTAACAAGTTGTACACCTGAAGATGGTATTAAACACTACGCCATGAAGGCGTGTAGGGGAGTGGATGTATACATCCACATTTTCTTGACCTCGGCACTAGCTGGAGGTGAGTGGTCAGCTTCACGCCCCGGCCGCTTACCCCCTGGGAAAGAGCCTCCGGTTCCCATTGGATAGTAGGTTGGGTGAACTTCAGAGCTAGTCTGGACGATTAGGATAAGAGAAAATCTTGACCCTACCAGGACTCGAACTCTGACCCTTCAGTCGTCCAGCCTGTAGCCAGTCGCTATACCGACTACGCTACCCCGGGCTCCTAGGCCGAAACATGTAGTGTCGAATAAAGGAATACGAAGGAATAGTGAACGCCGTTGCACATAGACGGCACAAAAGCCCCAAAAGTCAGTACTGTAGGTTACCACCTGTTTTAATGTTGATAGAACTCTGGATTTTGCCAAAAGAGTGTATTTATGTGTTCCGTTCCGTATGGTTTTAAAAATTAATATTTCCCCTACCAGTTTTCGTTCCAACACCTGTTACATATATTCATGACTCTATATAGGCTTGATACTGACAGCGTCGTTAAATAACTAACTCCATGGAGCTGAGCTGTTCTTCACAAGCCGCCAGTTGCTCAGCTACTCAGGAATTCCCGAACATTTTATGGAACCAGGAGATTCCTTACCGTGTTCACAAGAGCCCGTCACTGGTCTCTATCCTAGGCCAGATGAATCCCAACCCAGTCCTGTTTATCTAAGATCCATCTTAATGTTATCCTCCCACGATGGTCTAGGTATTCCTGTGGTTTCAAGTTACGAAGATCCTCATTATGCACTTCTCTCCACTTTCCTACAATTTCATCCCTCGTCGATTCAAATATTCTCCTCACAGAACCTAAAATCCTGCGTAATTAAAAGAAGATGCGAATAGCAATCCTGATAGATCAGTGACGCGAGGGGCGAGTACATGTACACATGATCGGCGCATGCGCATAAGCTGTCAGAATTTGTAAACGTATAACTGACGGAGTGGGTTGGTGCTCGGGAATTTCTTGTTCCCGGTGTAGACTGGGACATGGGCTATGGTTATTGAGGTTTTCCATGGGTTTCTTCAGTCCCTCCATTTAAATAACGGGATAGTACTTTGATTAGGCTACGGGCGCTTCCTGTCAGATCCTTTCCAATTCATCTGCAATCATCCTGCTACAGAACATTCCACAAGATCATCAAAAAACAACATTATCTTGGAAGATTAGTGTCTTAAATTGGATGTAATTTTACTTTTTTTTTGTGTTTAAAAATTAAATTTCCGGTGAATTTATGTTCCGTATCGTGAATATTATAATCAGGTTTTACAGTGTCCGCTGATCACAGTGGCCGCGCGGTCTTCTCCCGCTTGAACGCTGTGGTCGTTGGTTCGAATCCCACTCGAGGCATGGATGTCTGTGTGCGTTTATTCTGTGTTCGTGCTGTCCTGTGTGTAGGTTGCGGCCTTGTGGCGGGCTGATCCCTCGTCCTAGGAGTCTTACCGACTGTCTATGGGATTACGAAACTGAACAAGCGGCCAGGGGCCCAATGGCTGTTGAGCCATTGATGAATGAGTGAAATTTTAGTGTCCATAGGGGCGAGATTCCATAACCCGACCTACGTAACACGAGCACTAGCTGTTAAAATAATTTTCGACTTCCGTCCCGAGACCACAAAATTATTCAGTCATCTGTTTTCCTGGTATAAGAGAAATTACACGATCTGACAACACTGTGGAGCAAAGCCCAAGGTTACTATGATGAAAGTGAAGGAAGAGAGTTGAGAGTTGTGCCAGTGGTCCTCTCAACTGCCTAATCATAAGTATATAAATAACTCATGAAAGCCTTTCTCAAGCATTATCATACTAAAACACGTCACACCACGTATGTATGACTTGAAGCTTTGACGGCAGTTAAAGTTGATTAAATATTATCGGGCTGTCTGTCACATTAGACCGCCTTTGTGGTCTAGTGGTAAGAATTCTTGGCTACAGATTCAAAGGTCCGGGTTCGATTCCCGGCGCTACCAAATTTTTTGAGAAGTAGTGGTCTTGGAACGGGGTTCACTCAGTCTCATGAGGATAAATTTGGGGCTATTTCAAGGAAATAGAGGCTCTGATCTAGAAAACCGAAATTAACGGCCGTGGGGATTCGTTGCGGTGACCACGCGACACCATCTATCCGCTAAATTTTGCACTAACTTCGCCGACAAGCAGCGGTCGCTCGGTCGGTATAGTTCGCTTGCGGACGAAAACCACGGAGTTTTTTTTTTGTCATTTATATTGCCAACGTTTAAATTGAACTCAAACCGCCGAAACGCAGGCCACTGATTTGTTCTATAGTTTGGAGGCGGCTTGGATGCAATGCCACGTCAGAGCCTGATGATGGACACAGACACTGTCCCCGAAGTGTCGGTCATTTTCAACCAATTGACACAACTGATTGCAACGCCATGCAACTTTACGAATGAAAAGTCCCTATGTCCCACGAGATCTCTGGTATGGTGATTTTGGTTCTAATTTTATGTCGAAAATATAATCTAATAATTTTATAATTACAATAAAGTAACGATCTAAGTTACCTTAAATATAATGGATATAAGGTCCCCGCGGCCGTAACAATATGTAGAGAATGTACTTCTGGTTTGTAGCGCCATGTAGTTCGGGGAAGTTCTGATGTTTCGAAGGAACATATCGCCTTCATCTTCACGGTCAAAGGGTAGGCCAGGAAAGAAACAAGCAGAAGGAAGCGGCAGACAAAACAAAACCTCGGTCTCTCACCTAACTGTACGGAGTTCGAACCCAGGACACAGAATTCTTCAAGCTTGGAAGATGTTTGAGACACGGTACAGTTGATGTCACTCATCTAGTAAAAAACTTCTCACTTTGTATGTAACACGGAAATTCGTTAACGTGTTAACAAAAGCACGCCACTGAAATCTATGCTGAGCTATTTTAATCTGTATGAGACGTGAAGTTCTTGCTGGGGATGAATAGGATTATTACTGTATTCTGGGATACAATAACGTGTAATCTGATAGATATGTTTCGGAGGAATATTCTGTCTCTATCTTCAGGGTAGAATATTCAGAATGGTTCACCCGCTTCCCCCCTCAAGCCATTCTACTTGTTTCCTTTACGCCCAAATATTTGCCCCCATTTAGGACCCACAGTGCCCTTTTGCTCTCTTGTGAACTCGTTTTAGTGGAAAAGCTGAAATGAGTGTGTGAAATGGGAACAGCCATATTTCCGGCATATGTTGGAGAAGGGTGGTATAGAAATTCTGTCCTGAGATTAGGCAGTTTACGATGCGCACAAAAGGATGTGTAGTGCAGGTAGTTTTCTCAACTAGGGCAGGAGACAGCAACAGGTTGTTGTGTCTGGCAAATCCACTGATTGATCGCCTGTTGACTTGAATGGCCAGCATTCAGGGAGACAGGACGGAAGGACGATTGACTAATTGACTGATACATTCATTTCCGAATAGATGTTTTTATGTCCAACTGAAGTCTGAGGTGTTCAGATAGGCGAAATCTAAGACTGTAACCGTGCTGCATTCATTTTGTTCAGTATTTCACGACGCTGCCAGAAGCCAGAGTATAGAACGTCGAATGATGGAATGATTGATAAACAGTGAATAGGAAAGGATTTGGAAGGAAGCTGTGGTGACCTAATTTTCCTGCAAAAACTGAGGAAAACCACGATAAACCTCAGACTTGCCGATTACCAACGTTTCAGAACAACCTGCTGTTTCCAACTTCAGCTTTCTACCTTAAGAAGGAAATAGTATGTTCTTCCGAAACCCCGGTATCCACCTAACAGGGTACACCGTGACGTAACTCTGCAGACAGCAATATATACGAGTAATATAATTAGTGATAGAAACGCAAAAATATATTAATATATCCCGAAGATGAAGACAGCAGGCGCCACGTCTCACAATATTGTAACCTTCATGTTCACCGTAGTGAAGCTGAGGTACATAACTAACAATGGCTCTACAGCCCTTTGTGGGACCTTGGCCGATTTTTCAGTTTCTCGATCATTTACAGTCTGTAGAACTCCATGGACGGGGATCAGACATTCGCAAGTTCGGTACCTACACACAGCATAAACACAGACATCCTTGCCTCAAGTGGCATTCGAACCCACGATCCCAGTGTTTGAGCAGGCGAAGACAGTTCATGCCTCGGACCGCGCGCCCCCTGCGAGGGGCGTGTATAGGGGAGTGGGTGAGTTGCACCACGTACTGTTAATTTACGGAATGATTGGAGGTGAGTGGTCAGCTTCACGCCCCGGGCGCTTTATTCCCGCCGGCGAACGATCCACAGGTATCGATTGGATATGCTCCAGAACTGCTGTGGAGAAGAGAAAAATCTTGCCCCTGCCGGGAATCGAACCCCGAAGTCCAGCCCGAAGCCCGTCACCACACCGAAGTAAACGAAGGCTGGGCCGCGTCATAGCTCAAGCGGTTAGTCGCTGGCTTGCCACCGCGGAGGCACGGGTTCGATCCCGCGTCTGGTCAAGTGGGATTTGTGGTGGACAAAGTGGCGCTGGGGCAGGTTTTCTCCGAGTACTTCGGTTTCCCGTGCCAATCTTCATTCCACCAATTGCTCCACAATCACCCCCACCTATCATCTGGGGCTGGTACAATAGGCCAGAAGTGGCCGCAGTACAAGGGACTTAGTCCCACCCCACTAGCAATAAAAAAAAACGAAGGCTGTAAAATAGAAAACTGCAGAGTAGATTAGAAAGTGAGGTTACTGCCTGCGTTGCTTTTGTTTCCCTCGCTTATTCGGATTTGAAGATTTAAGATGTGAAATCAGGTCCTCCCGTTTCCCACGTGTTCACTTTGTCTCATTCCTCTGGAAGTCGGGCAGCGTGGACTTGTAGTGCGCAGCGAAGTGTTTCAAGCCCGCAGCTGACAGACGCCACTCAGCAGAAGTTCTTTCTACGCAGGGCAGTCAGCCTCTCTATCGCCGATAATTGCGCGTACAGAGATGAGAGAT
Organism: Cryptotermes secundus; assembly: GCF_002891405.2. Taxonomy (NCBI): domain Eukaryota; kingdom Metazoa; phylum Arthropoda; class Insecta; order Blattodea; family Kalotermitidae; genus Cryptotermes; species Cryptotermes secundus. The sequence goes on from NW_019743656.1 coordinate 3,149,839, forward strand.
GGTTTGCGCAAATAGGCCACTGCTTCACACGTCCAGTTTTCGAACCCTGACAGAGACAGGCACGGCGTCCAGACAGACTCTGGGACATGTCTAGGTTTCCTTGAAATCGTTGTTTGAGGATCTATCTATCTAGAGCTGTCCCTCCTCTTATGTATAATTTTATATAAAAGTAAAATTATCTCTAAGCTTTAAATAATTAAGCACCATGCCATGAAGACGTATGGGGGAGTGGAAGTATAGCGCCACGCATTCTTAACCTGGGCACTAGATGAAAGTGAGTGGTCGTTTCTCTTTTTATTTAATTGATTCATCATTCATCGATTACTCTACAAGCCCTTTGTTGGGCCCTGGCCTCTTCTTCAGTTTCTAGGACTCCTTGGACGGGGGATCAGCCGGTCGCAAGTCTCCTACCTACACACAGGACAATACAAACAAAGAATAAACGCACACACAAACATCCATGCCTTTGAGTGGGATTCGAACCCACGATCCCAGTGTTCGAGCGAGCGAAGACAGGTCACGTCTTCGACCGCGCGGCCACTGTGGTCGGCTCCCTTTTTATTTAACCTTTATTCTTGCGTCCTACCATCTGTGAGATATACCGTGGCTAACAGTCGAGCATTTTTGGAGCTGTCTTTCTTAAGAAGTTGCCAGTCGCTCAGCTACTCAAGAACTTCCGTACATTTTATGGAACCCGAAGGCTCATTACCGTGTTCACAAGAATCCTCCACTGGTCCCTATCCTCATCCAAATGAATCCAGTCCATGCCACCTTAACTTGTTTCTTTAAGATTCATCTTAATATTATGCTCCCACCACCGTCAATGTCTTCTGATATTTAGGCTTACTGAAGATATACTATTAACATACAGAATACGTTCTGCACATAAAATTTTTGATAAAAACCTTCCATCGCAGAGAACCTCAAATCTCACCCCACCCCCCCCCAGGAATAAACATAAAACATTGACCCAAAAGGGGATTCAAAGGATAAGTAAGTGACTTTCAGGTGTGGCCCCAATAGTCTGCCCAGGTCCTAAAATGTGAAATATATGCTCTCATAAATTTCTCCTCGGCTGTTCTAAATGTCAGCTTTAAGGAGTCCGTTGTCTGTGGGCCATGAAAAGAAAAGATTATTGTCTAGCTCCAGGCACTCGAGCTGCCATCTGCCGGTAAGAGAGATGAACTGGGGGTTTTGGGGTGAAAGATCAACATGTTTTAAAGTTAACTGACTAATTAACTCAATGGAACAGCGTTCTTCTTCATAAGCTAACAGTCAAGTAATTCCACGTTCCTTTTGGAGCCCGCAGGTTAATTACCGACTGAGGGTTCGTGGTTCTATTCCTGGCAAGGACAGAGAGTTTTCTCTTCTCCACAGCGTCCAGACCGTCTCTGGTGCCCTCCAAGCCTGATACTGAGGGCTGTTCCCCTGGTCGTAAAGCGGCCGGAGGCGTGAAACTAACTACTCACCTGCATCTAGTGCCGAGGCTAAGAATGAGTGGAGATGTACCTTCATTCCCACATATACAATGACACAGATATCTTTACTTCAGTTAGTTCGTAATCATTTTTCAACTTTTCCATGCGTGCTGCATGCTATACCCTCCCATCTTCCTTCATATGATTACCTTATTACTATTTGGAGAATTGTATAAATTATGGGGGTCCTTCAACAAAATATTTTACCATCATCCCCGTTAGGCCCAAATATTTCCCTAAGCATCATCTTCTCAAACATCCTCAAAGAGGTAAAGTTGTCCCTGTGCTTAACTAATTAAACGGCCGCGCCATAGCTCAAGCGATTAGTCGCTAGCTTCTCACCGCGGTGGCCCGGGTTCGATCCCGGGTCTGGTCAAGTGGGATTTGTGGTGGACAAAGTGGCGCTCGGGCAGGTTTTCTCCGAGTACTTCGGTTTCCCCTGCCAATCTTCATTCCACAAATTTCTCCATCATCATAATCACCCGGGGCAGGCTACAATAGGCCAATCAGTGGCCGCCGTGCCGAGTGGACCCAGTTGGACTCCACCCCTCACTAAGCGAATTAAAAAAAGACTTTTTAACTAATTAAACACTGTGCCATGAACACGTATGAGGTCGCTTGTGCATAGATCCACGTATTCTTGACTTCGGCACTAGTCGGAAGTGAGTGGCCAGCTCCACGCCCCGGCCGCTTTACTTTCGGAGAAAGAGCCCACGGTACCCATTTGATATGAGGCTGGGTGGGCCCCAGAACCGGTATGGACGACGTGGAGAGGAGAAAATCCGCTCTTACCGGGACTCGAACTCCGATACTTCGGCCATCCAGCCTGTAACGAGTCACTATACTGACTGAGCTATCCGGGCTCAAGCACTCTCCATCTGCATTCCAGAACACAGTAAAACGATCGGTAAAGTGCATCCTCCTCATATTCTGGTGGGTCTTGAGGAAAGAGAAAGAAATCAATCCCTAGACCTGGACTAAGATGACTTATTACCTGATTCAGGAACTTCCCAGGGACCAGTGTCAGTTCTGAACAAACAACATGACGTTGTCATTTCGACTTTTGTCGCCGGGGGGGAAGGTTGTAAGGTAGAAGTTTAGACGACTTTCACTACGGGAATCTACGGAGACTTCTGATTGGTCCACTTGCCCTCGGATAGAGCGGAAACTGAGCATCTCGACACAATATGTCGTCCAGCAGCCATTCCAGAATGAATTTTGCTGATATTTGTAATCTGCTGAACGTAGCATATGTAGTAGTATATATCAAAACTCTGCATTCTGTCCACACAGTGCGTCTGTGTGTCCCGTATGGTTCTCACAATAAACAGCGACTGTTTCCCTAAACAGCATTAACCGGTTGGTCTTTGTAGGGGAGACGTAATGTGTTTCCTGTGAGGTACGAACTGGATTTATATATATTACTTAGAAGAAATTAGTCCTTAAAGTGTTACTGAAATTCATACTCTTAATATTGCCATATTTGTTTCAAACCCAGCCCAGTATATAGATTGATTTACAATTTACCACTTCGAAACACAATGGTATCTCTATGAATCACCTGCTTTTATATGTTAAAACACCGCATTCTGCCCAATGAGTGTATTTGTGTGTTCCGTATCGTTCTCACAATAAACAGCGACTGTTTCCCTAAACAGCATTAACTGGTTCGGCTCTGTAGCGGAAACGAAATGTGTTTCCTGTGAGGTACGGGCTGAATCTGTATGTATTACTTAGAAGAAATTCATTTCTTAAAAGGTTAATCTTATACAGAACACCTGATCTGGTAGCGGCTATTAAAGAGAGATTTGAATGTCCGGGGTACGTAATCGGAATGAATTAAACAAAGACGACAAAGAAAATTTTTGAAAGGAAGTCAGAACGGAGAAGAAAAGTATGAACGTCTAGATTTAGACGGCTGGAAGATGTAGAGAATGATTCACGATATCTGAAAGCGAAGAGGTGGAAGGAAATGAATAATAGAGAAGAATGGGCATTTTTAGTAAGGGAGCAGAGGTTCTTACGCGACCGTGAAGTCATTGAGTAAGCAATGAAGATGCAATGTGTGTGTCTCATGGAAATTTCTGTTGGTCCTTGTCAGCACAGTCATTCTTGGTTCTGAGTCCTGCAATACTCATCATCATATTTACAGTCTCAAGATTTGGGCATTCGTGTGTCTAGGGAATAGGAACTGGATTGTTAATTCGAAAAAGGGTGATGAACATATGTGACCTGCGTTTCAGCGACCATTACAACTTGGCCATGGAAATATTTGAAAACATTCATCTTGCTGTTGCGGACACCAAAATGGAGCGTCTTCTAATTGCAGAAGGGAAATTTCTGTCCGTAAAGATGCTTCAGTCAATCAGGAACATATTCAGGCAGAAAACATGCGGCCTGCGGCCGTATTCACTTTCTCAAACGGAGTTTAGAGAAAGTAACTCCTGGAACCGCTAAGAAAACAAAGAGACCATCCACATATAGAAGTTTGGGTTGTGATCCTCTGGGTTATAACACCATTTAGTGTGTACGTATTTGTACTCTTTCCGAAATGTCTTCGAGGTTGCATCATCATCATTACTATGGAAAATATTTTAGACACAAATCTCGTTGGTTTCGTGGAAGTTGTGGGGGGGGGGCACGCGGTAGCGTAGTTCGTTGAGGCATTATGCTACAAGCGGGTTCGATTCCCGATGAGGTTATTTGATTTTTCATTTGACCAGATACTTCCAGCCGTGCTATGGCCCTGGGGTTGACTCAGCCTCTAACAGAGATGAGTACCAGGAATCTTCCTGGTGGTAAAGGGCGGCCGGTGCTGACAGCCTCACCGCCATCTGTGAGCTGATAGTCTAGAACATGTGGGAGCTTCGACCTCTCACAACCCCATGGCCCTTCACGGCCTGTTACAGGGATAGCTTTACCTTTCTTTTTCGTGAAACTTGGTATTAATTAGCACATGGTGTATGCGATTTTCCCTAGGAGTGCCATATGAGAGATATCGTTGGAAACATGGGGCTTGTTTTTCATAAGATTTCCTATGCGAGGTATAACGTTCCGACGTTTCAGGAGAACACAGTCCTGCTACCTCCATCTTTACCTCACCGCCGAACAAGATGGCCGAAGTGGTGATTCTTCAGTTTTGTATTTTGGAGGTGCCCGGTTCGAATCTTGACCGAGACACCGATTATCATGGCTTTATGATATCCACAATCTTCTTCAGTCTGTACCCTGATATCAACCACGACCGCTTCCTTCCCCTCCCCCCCCCCAATTCATTATTCGCGTAATCTACTACTGGACGCCATATTGTCTGAGCTGAAACAGTGTGATTAAACAAACCTTTCGTCCTGAAGATGGAGGCAGCAGGTTCCGTCGAAATGTTGGCACCCAGACTACACGGTGTCAGAACCTGTATGATCGCAATGTGGTTTTGTGCACAGTGCTTATGCGCCTGACTGTACCTCCATAACATGACGTATCATAACAACGCACACTTTTCACTTCGGTTTCAATTACATTGGACTTCATACTTGTACTCTCTCTCTCCTGTAATCTCTCTTTCTGCTTGCTTTCTCTCTTTAACAGCAACTTCTGACATTTCGCATGGAGGCTAATCACACCTGCGTATTAATTCCGCAAACTAAATTTCCTATTTATATAGGATTAAGCGGCAAGCACATGACACGTCCTGCCTCCTGCTACAGGAAAGAGAAATCGAAGATTTGGCAGAGGATAAAAGTAAAGTTCTTTCAGTGCTTTACTAATTAAACACTACGCCACGAAGACGTATAGGGGAGTGGATGTATAGATCCACGTATCCTTGACCTCGGCAGTAGTTGGATGTGAGTAGTCAGCTTCACGCACCGGCCGCTATACCTCCGGGGAAAAAGCCCCTGGTATTCATTGGATAGGAGGCTGGGTAGCCCCCAGATTCAGTCTGGACGACGTGGAGTAATGAAAATTCTTGGCCTTACCGGATCTCGAATTCCGACCCCTCGGCTGTCCAGCGGCATAGGCAGTCGCTATATCGACTGCGCTATCCCAGCTCCTTTTGGTATAAAGACCGACGTGAATTAGTTTGTGGAGGTTTACTGCGAGGTAACTGTCTGAAGCATGAGTTCACGGCGAGAAGGATCGATGCCCTATTATGCGGTCACATTAACATTTAAGCATTCAGTTCCTACCTCACAGGAAACACATTTCATCGCCAGAATAAATGACAGCCGGTGACTGTGCTGCGATCTGTGAATTGAAGAGAGAGACAGGTGTAAGAAAGTATAGCAGAAGAGTAGGTAAAAGTGAAAGTCGTGAAAGAAGTGGAACATTTTACTGCGGAAGGGGGGGGGGAAGAAATATTATCGTTGTTAGAAGGTTCTCAGGCTTCGCCCGCTCTTCATTCTGGTAAGGGCAGTGTGAAAGTAAAGACCTTATGATGGTTAGAAGCAATGATTTGAAACAGGGGCCGAGGGGTTTTGTTTTTCAAAATTAATGTCGAATTGTATAACTACCCAACTCCATGCACCAGAGCCCTTCTTGAGAAGCCGCCAGCTGTACAGCTGCTCAAGAATTTCACCACATTTTATGGAACCCGAAAGGTCATTACCGTGTTCACAAGAGCCCTCCATTGGTCTCTATGCTGAGCCAGTTCAATCCAGTCCATACACCCTACCCTATCTCTCTAAGATCCAACTTAATATTATTCTCCCTCATATATTCATTTTTCTTCGCCCCATGCGTGCTACATGCCCTGCCCATCTCATCTTTTTTGACTGTGTCATCCTATTTATACTTAGTGAAGAGTACAATTTATTAAGCTCCTCATTATGCAGTTTTCTCCAGCCACCCGTAACTTCATCTCTCCAATCCACATATTTTCCTCAGCACCATGTTCTCAAACAACCTCAGTCTACATTCCTCCATTAAAGTCAGAGATCAAGTTTCACGACCATATAAAACCACAGGCAAAATTATGTCGAATTGTATAATTAAGACTATTTGGTGGCTCTGACAGAATGAGGCTTAAATGTTGATGGATTTGAGTAGGGGTTGGGCTGCATGAGAAGCACGCAGTAGCAACTCGTATCTGAGGATCCATCTCAGCATTTGCTTGAAGACGGAGGAAAACCAAGAAAACCTGTGTCGAGATAGCTACCATGAATTTTTGTCTATATATTTTTGTTAAGCATTCACTCCGTACCTCACAGGAAACACATTACGTGTCCGCTGCAGAGCCCAACCGGTTAATGCTGGTTAGCGAAACAGTCGCTGTTTACAGTGAGAACCATACGGCACACACAGATGCAGTGGTGGGCAGAATGCGGAGTTCTGTAATATATACAAATTCAGTCCGTACCTCACAGGAAACACATTACGTCTCCGCTACAGAGCCCAACCGGCTAATGCTGTTTAGGGAAACAGTCACTGTTTATTGTGAGAGCCATACGGAACACAGAAATACACTGTGCGGGCTGCATTCGGAGTTCAATTTTAATGTTAAATTAGGTGGTACATATAGTAACCAGCGTAATTTAAAGGGTTAATGTATTTCTTGCTTCACAAACAAATGAAGTGTTGAATGTATGTATGAGGGGTAGGCCTCCTCGGCCCTTGCACCGCGATCTACAGTGGTCTATCGTGCTTAATGAATAGTGTTAGTGCTTGAGGTGATCACGTGGCAATCCAGATGCTGGCCTACGCTATGTGGGTTTAGACATAGAGGCTTGTTCTCTATATTTTCAATGGCCGATGGCATTATGAATATCGGAGAAAACATTACTCGGCGAGTGAGCTGTGTTTCAGAAATTAGCTGACGGCGTATATTTATATCGGTAAACAAACCTTTTAAACTAATTATCTGAGCTAGGCGCATGTGACTGTCAGTACATTTCTGTTATCAGAAATGAGATCGTCACAAGTCAGGCAGTACGTTGCTAGGCAACCGTTTCCTAGCAGAACACACCACACTGTCTCTATATGTATTTAAGTCTATATTAGTTTAACCATTAAGCCCTTTTCTGAACTTTTCAAAGTGTTAGGAAATTATGAAAGGAATATCATGAGGTAACGGTAAAGTTATCCTTGTGCTTAATTACTTAAGACTGTCATGAAGACATAGGGGGGAGTGGAGGTATAACTCCACCTTTCTTGACCTCGGCACTAGATGGAGGTGAGTGGTCAGCTTCACGCCCCCGGCTGCTTTATCCCTCAGTACCCACTGGATATCAGGCTGTGTGGGGAACATGAAAATCGCAGTGTAAAACAAAAAAATATAGAGAGCACATTTTGAGCCTAAACTAACATATCGAGCAGGTTGTTATAGTCGTAACGCTTGAGAATCTTATTCGGAAGGCTCCTGGTTCGAACCTCGGCCGGGATACTAGTTATTCTGATTGGTGCTTTTGGTGGATTTTCTTAGCTTCTCCAATCAGATTCCGGAATTAAATCGGTTACGCTATGACCGCTCCCTTCCAAATCCTTTTCAATTCATCACCAATCATCGAACCAAATATATCGCACAGTTTAGATACTGAAAGCGTCATAAAATAACGCAAAGGTACAAAGGCATTAGCATATAGGGTCGAAACAAAGCAATAAAATCCGAGGAGTGAATGTGAAATTTGGATGAGCGTCGAGGAAAAAACAAACCGGGACCTAATTGAAATTGAAAATCACAGACGATTTGGAGCTCTGCAGTTGTTATTAGAGCCAGAAGACAAACGATTACAATGGTTTGGTCATGTAGAAAGAACGGACAGAACAAGCATACCGAAAAGAGCGTTAGAAATAACAATTTAACGCAAAAGAAAACCACCATGGGACGACAAAGAAGAAGATGGTTCAGCACGATACTGGAAGACATCAGGAACAGAGGAAAGAACTGGCAAGAAATCGAGAAGGAAGGATTCTTTATCCTGAGCATGGATGTAGGACGTTTATTCGAAACGTTGGTATACTGTTACCAGACTACACCGCGTCATATCCCAGAAGACAAGTTATATTCGAATACACTAGTTCTCAACCCAACGAGGGGAAGGCGGAGAGAGAAGTCTGTAGACACAAAAGGAGGCCGGTAAACTGTGGAAGTAAGAAAGAATGAGAAGAGCGAATGAAGGTAAGAAGGAAATAAGGATAATTAAGAGGAGGATACAGAAGAGAGAAACGGAGATACTCAGAACACGGCAATTATGTAGCTAATTTTGGTTCGGGCATGGTGTTACGTAACTAGTTCCTAGACGCAATGTCTGTCGGTTTTGTTGTCACGGTGATGAGCAGGGGGTTGCGTGAGGAGTCGGCAGTGTCACGCGGAGTGAAGGCCATGTGAACCGTGACGTAACAATGATTTTGCAAGTTTCATGCATTCTCTTAACAGTGGCTTGGCTGTGTATAAAAACGGACAGAACTGGGGGCACTCAGAAGGGAATTAGAATTTAAAAAGGAGAGAGGCATGTGTGACGACCCAGAAGAAGATGGTGTATTGGAAGACATCGTGAAGGAGCTTTGCAAAAAGAAACAAGAAGTTGTAGGAAGAACTATTGCCTACTTTCCAATGATACGACACGAACCGCATAGAAAAAGACGCGCCCAACAATCATTCTATCGTTACGCTTGTATTTGTTGCAGCGATAACATGTTTACCTAGCCGTTGCCTAGTAGCGATATATATACAGACACACAGACTAATTGGAGGGATATATGAAGCACGCCGTTGAGACGGGCCCAGGTGTCATGATATGCATACCAAGTTTCATAAAGATTGGTTTAACCATTCAGAAGTTAATGGGGGGGATACACAGATGAACAGACAACAAGGTGATCGCATAAGCCTTTCATTTCTTCAAACTAAGGAAAGTAGGCTAAGAACAAATGGTTGTGTGGAGAAGGAAGAGAGTATACAAGCCTCTCTGAAGCAGCGGACATGACACTTAGAGGGCGTCAGAAATGCATCTTCCACTTGTACACGTGTCTCGCTCACTCATGGAGCTGAGCCCTTCTCGAGAAGCCGCCAATTCTGCAGCTACTCAAGAATTTCCCGGTATTTTATGGAACGCGGAAGGTCATTACCGTGTTCACAAGAATCCTCCACTGGCCCTATCCTGAGCCAGATCAATCCAATCCATAAACGCTCATCCTTTCTCTCTAAGATCCATGAAGGATGAGGTGGGCAGGGCATGTAGCACGAATGGGGGAGACGAGGAATGCATATAGGATATTGTTTTTTCTTTTATTGTTAGTGGGGTGGGACTAAGTCCCTTGTACTGCGGCCACTTCTGACCTATTGTACCAGCCCCAGATGATAGGTGAGGATGATTGTGGAGCAATTGGTGCAATGAGGATTGGCAGGGGAAACCGAAGTACTCGGAGAAAACCTGTCCCAGCGCCACTTTGTCCACCACAAATCCCACTTGACCAGACCCGGGATAGGATATTGGTTGGAAAGCCAGAAGGAAAGAGACCACTGGGAAGACCAAGGAGTAAGTGGGTGTACACATGTCTATGTTGTATTAATTTATTGCTTACTCAGCAGGGGCACATGGTAGTATGTGGTTGAGGCACTATGCTTCAAGCCGGAAGGTCGCGAGTTCGATTCGTGATGAGGTCATTGGATTTCTCAATTTACCTAATTCTTGCAGCCGCACTATGGCCCTGGGGTCGCCTCAGCCTCTAACAGAAATGAGTACCAAGAAACTTTCTGGGGGGTAAAAGTCGGCCGGAGCGTAAGATTGACAACCTTACCTTGTGTAATAGATTTATCTGGCTGAGGGTGGTGACCAAAGGAAGAGAAGCGAGCAAGCAGCTCCGCTTCTTTTGGCTTGCTGTTCGACCCTGAAGATGGAGACAGAATGATACAGAATACTTCTACTAAACTACACGGCGTCACCCACCACAAGGAAATACTTTGGTACAATAGTAAAGCTGGGGTGTTGTGTTAGATTCCAAACTCAGGCCCCTCCCTTCCCCCTCCTTTTGCAGGACACGCCCCAAAACATGTTCTCAATGACGTAGCTTAATTTCAAACTACTGAGACGGACAGTGCGTCGTTAGACAACACCAAGGAAGTCTGAAATTGGGTCTAGGATATAGTTAAGGCCAACGACCTCTGTGCAGTTAAGTGAAGTGTGCGCAATATGGCTCACAGACACAACCGAGATAACTGGCTCATTAATGGCAGCATGAGACACTAACGCCATATGCGGAGGTTTTAACCACCACCGCATAACGCTGCTTGACCGACCGAGCCCGGCATATTGCGTCTCACTTTACGCATGTCTTTGGTATTCCATGATTGAAATTGCTACATCTCATTCATTCGCAATTTGGTCTACAGGCTTTTGTAGGGCCTTGGCCTCTTCTTCAGTTTCGTATCTTTTTCATACAGATGGTAAGACTCCTTAGACGGGGGATCAGCCCGTCACAAAGCCTCTACATACACACAGAATAAACGCATACACAGATATCCATGCCTTGAGTGGGTTTCGAATTCACGATACTAGTGATGGATGACAGTTCATGGCTCAGACCGCGCGGCCACTGTGATCGGCGACATTGCTATATGCTCCATTTGAAATATCTCTACGTCACACCTTCAGTAGGCAACCTGACGGAACAGAAGTCTCGTGTGTGTAGAACGAGATTTCCAGTTTGACAATTTTGGTTTCTCCTTGTGTGTTGAAAACAGAATTTTCTAACGCTGTCTTCTTCTCCACTGCGTCCAGACCGGCTCTGGGGCTCATCCAGCCTCGCATCCATTGGGTACCGGGGGCTCTATTCCCGGAATTAAAACGGCCGGGGCGTGATGCTTGCCACTCACCTCCACCTAGTGCTTCATGGTGCAGTGCGTAATTATATACTTAATTGCATGGGATAACTTTACTTTCTTGCCCTACTCAGGAAATATTCAGGCTTTTAGTGGAACCCAGACCAAGCGATTTTGCATGTCAGTAACGCTCTAGATCTTTATTCGGAAGTTCCTTGCTTCGAATCTTGACCGGTGTACGACTATCCCGACATAGGTATTCCATGATTTTCCTCAGTTCCTCCAAGCAAGTCTCGTCATAAGCCACGACAACTTCCTTCCAAACTCTTTCCAATTCATCATTCTCTTTCTTTTCGCTTGCCCTACAGCCCCCTTGGGCTCTGGCCCCTCATTCTTCAGTTTCATGATCATTTTACAGGCGGTAGGACTCCTTGGGCGAGTGATCAGCTCGTCGCAATGCCTCTATCTAAACATATGACAACATAAACACAGAATAAGCACAGTCACATACCAAACATCCATGCCTTGTGTGGGATTCGAACCCATGATCCCGGCTTCCGAGCGAGCGAAGACAATACGTGCCTTAGACCGTGACCGGCCCAAGTCAACATTCATCCTAACATAAAGTAAAACTGTCCCTGTGCTTAACTAATTAAGCACTACGCCATGAAGACGTATGCGAGAGTGGTTGTATAGATCCCCGATTTCTTGACCTCGGCACTAGTTGGAGGTGAGTGGTCAGCTTCACGCTCCGGACGCTTTACCCCGAGGAAGGAGCCCCCGTTATCCACCGGATAGGAGGCTGGGTTCGCCCCAGAGCCAATCGGCAGGACATGAAGAAGAGAAAATTCTTGACCCTTCCAGGACTCGAACTCCGATCCCTCGGTCGTCCAACCCGTCGCCAGTCGCTATACTGACTGAGCTATCCCAGCTCCATCCTACCGTTCGACGCTAAATAGTCTAGCTACTGGGAGCATCGTAAAATGATTCAGTATGTGTCGAGCTTTCTGAACAGGTTGTGGCGAGGGTTATTTGAACTTCCGCACTAAGATAGGTTTCGTTGTGGAAGACACCATTTTGCATAAATACGTCAAACCTTGAGAGGTTGTTTGAATGACTTGCTGATTACGTTTACTTTAGTATAAGCACAAGTTCTGGGGGCAACAAGGACTCAAGCCATATGTAGAGGTATCCAAAGATGGTTATCTGTTTCGTGGTTTACTTATTTACTTTTACACCTGCGCTCTTCAACGTATACAGACGGCCAGGAGGTGTCCAGATCGGCTCTGGAGCACATCTGGCCACCTACACGTGGGCACAAGTAAGCTTTTTTTTTGGGGGGGGAAGACAGAATAGCTTAACAACTTCGTTCAAACGCTTTAAGACTGTTTTTAGTGATCGTCCAAAAGTGTTTGGGGCCGAAGAATACACATTTTCTTAATTAATTTTAATTTTCGATATCAGTACTTGATGTAGTTCTTTCTGTCTTATAATTTTTATTTTTATTTTCAAAAATCTGTGTTGCAGATGCCAATGTAAACCTTTGCTATTTGCTTGTCCCCCTGAAGAGGCTGGTGACTCCCGGAGATGGCATCCGTCCGTCTGTCCCTGATAATTTTGGAACTGTCCATTGGACGGACGTGACTGCCGTTCGGTAGTTGTACCCTGCATTCGGCATTACTGATTTAGTGATCCTTGCCCATTGTCTTAATACTCTTAAGGGAGAACAGAGTTTCGGCGGCTGGATATGTTTCCTTCGTCAGGTGAAATGTTTGTAAGGCTCCTATTCAATTGGGTTCGTTAGACAGAGCCAGTCCCGAACACTGGACATCCTGAGTCAGTCACATTCAAATTAACTGTTTTATAATTCACTTTTATTGGTACTTGGTTGAGGCACTATGTTACGGGCCGGAAGGTCACGGGTTCGATTCCCGATGAGATAATTGCATTTTTCAATTGACCTAATCTCTCCAGCCGCACTATAGCGCTGAGGTCGACTCAGCCTCCAACAGAAATGAGTACCACGAATCTTCCTGGGGGGTAAAGGGCGGCCGGCGCGTAAGGATGACAACCTCACCGCCATCTGTCAGCTGATTGTCTAGAAACTATGGGAGCCTCGACGTCTCACAACCCTATCGGCCTCCACGGCTTGTTACAGGGATAGTTTTTTTCTCTCCATATTTGTAGGTGTCTACTCAGCCTTTCTCCTGAGGACGTAAACAAATCCAGCTTCTTCTTAAGATAGGCCTATTAGACAATGAAGAATTCCGATAAACTCGGCAATCCCGTGTGCAATAGTCGATAACCAGAAGATCACGTTAGAACTGGCATTCCTGTAGTGACAGCCTGGCTCGGTTTCTTAAATCACTGTTGCATCCACCCCAGTGAAGCTAAGTTAAATATTGGAACGGCATTCACTACGCAACGCGGTGTGTATTAGTATGTTTGACGCTGAGGTGCTAATGCAGTACCAGGGGGGGCCATCCGCCTAAATAACTCTAGGAATTCGTGGTCTTACACCACAACAAAAACACACACGCTGAAATCGGTTCAAAATAAGTAGAAGCAATTGAATTTGTTCTGGTGGTTTACTTTACGAGGCTGTCAGGTTCTGCCCTCTGTAGCCTCGGATGGTGGGATGTTGTTGAATGTGGATTCTGATAGATCATGGCGCCTCAATTTTTAGTTCCACCCTGAAAATAGAGGCAGAATCCTCATCCGAAACGCTGTTAACCACATGTAAGACTACGCGGTGTCATAACACACAAGAATAAAATTTGGACTTGTAAAAGTATTTGGTGACTCCATCTCGTCTCTTGGTGTCACCGGGCAGGTTGGCTTAGAGGTTGGATTCAGGACATTGGCTATTATGAATGAGTTTCTTCATTGTTTTCCCCAGTCCTTCTACAAAAATTCCATGATAGTACCTCGATTAGGCCGCGACAACTTCCTTTTAATTCTCTCCCAGTTCATCAGTCATCGTATCTTCATTACGGAGCCAATTCATTTGGTATTCATCAGTTTTGTTGACAATATGTGAAGCTTGTTCTTTTGCTGCCTGTATTTTGTTTGTGATCAAGTTTTGTAACACCCTGTGAAAATCGTAGAAACTTGATTTGTATAATATTTACCGATGCGGACGACGTGAATAGCAACCATTTTGTTAGCACAGAGGAATCATAAAATGGCGCTATTGTAATTATGAATGAGGGTTACATAACCTCTTATCTGATAGACTTGACGCCATTGTGTGTCTGATATGCAGATGTCTTATGTTTTAAACCTTCGTTGTGAGTGTCCACAGTTCACACAGGAGAGTAAACAGAACACAGTCGTGAAGTTGTAACACCCGAAAATAAACACAGATAACACGGGATTTCTGGCACTGCTCAAATCCCAACAGCGTTAGTACCTGTCAGATTTTACATTCTCGCCACGGTCGGTGGATTTGGCACGGACCCATTGACGCCGAAGATGAGTCAAAAACCTTACCGCTAAGTTAACCTGTTCGGTTAAGCGTGGGAACAGGAATAGCTCAGTCATTATAGTTACTAGGCTGCGGGATGAACAGTCGAGGTGCTGTGACAAATGATATATATATAGCGATGGCTCCATCCTCAAGGGTAAGGTGGCCGGAGCGTGAAGTTGAACACTTCCATCAAGTGTGGAGGTTATTTTTTTTATTAGTGCTAGTGGGATGAGACTAAGTCCCTTGTACTGCGCCCACTTCTGGCCTATTGTACCAGCCCCAGATGATAGGTGAGGGTGATTGTGGAGCAATTGGTGGAATGACGATTGGCAGGGGAAACCGAAGTACTCGGAGAAAACCTGCTCCGGCGCCACTTTGTCCACCACAAATCCCACTTGACCAGACCCGGGATCGAACCCGGGCCGCCGCGGTGGCAAGCCAGGGACTAACCGCTTGAGCTATGGCGCGGTGGAATAGGGGCAACTTTAGCTTTACCTTACTTACTTACTTACTCATGGAGCTGAGCCCCTCTGGAGGAGCCGCCAATTCTGCAGCTACTCAAGAGTTTCCCAGCATTTTATGGAACCCGAAGGTTCAGTACCGTGTTCACAAGAGTCCTCCACTGGTAACTATCCTGAGCCAGATCAATCCAATCCATACCATCCCATCCTACCTCTGTAAGATCCATTTTAATACTGTCCACACACCAATGCCTTGATTTTCCCAGTGGTCTCTTTCCTTCTGGCTTTCCCAACAATATCCTATACGCATTACTATTCTCCCCCATTCGTGCTACATGCCCTGCCCACCTTATCCCCCCCTTGACTTTATCATACTAATTATACTTGGAGAAGAGTACAAGTTATGAACCTCCTCATTGTGCAGTTTTCTCCAACTTCCTGTCACTTCATCTCTCTTCGGTCCAAATATTCTCCTCAACACCCTGTTCTCAAACACCCTTAGTCTATGTTCCTCCCTTAATGTCAGAGACCAAGTTTCACACCCATACTGAACCACAGGCAAAATTATAGTTCTGTATAATCTAATTTTTATTTTTGGACAGCAGACGAGAAGACAAAAAGTTCTGGACTGAATGGTAAGCATTACCCGAGTTCGATCTCCTCTTAATTTCCTCCTGAATCAGGTTTCGATCTGTTATCGTTGTTGCCAAATATCTGAACTGTGCTACATTTTCAAAACATCTGTTTCCTATCTTTCTGTCATGATTTTGCCCTGCATTCTGATGATGAGACAGCAACATATACTTTAATTTTACCTTACAATAAATTACCCTTCATAAAATAAGTGCAATTTTATTATAAATTGTAGGTGTCTATTCTAATTCTAGTGGGAAGCAAAACAAGAATATACAGTAAACCCTCGCTAGTCCGGATTAACTGGGGGGGGGGTTATCCGGATTAAGCGATAATCCGGATTAGTGAAGCAAAAGGTAGCCCTAGAAGAAAAAAATTAGAATAGAAATAAATACGCAGAACCCCAGCAATGTGAAAGTTATGGTGATTCTCGTGTACGACCGTTATGGTGTTATCCTAACGCATACCGTTCCCCGACAGCAGACCGTCAATGCGCAGTATTACTGTTCATTTTTGGAACACAACCTGCGACCAGCTTTGAGAAAGAAGCGGCGACACTTTCTGCAGAACCCACCCATCATTTTGCAGGCCAATGCTCGGCCGCATGCAGCGCAAGCTGTGGCTGATTTGTTTGATCAATGGGGCTGGAAAGTGCCGTACCATCCACCATACTCCCCGGATTTAAGCCCTTGTGACTTCGACTTGATTCCTAAGATGAAGGAACCACTTCGTGGCATTCGCTTCAGAACTGTTCCAGAGATTCTTCAGGCAGTAGACCGCTCCATTCGAACTATCAACA